>NC_084754.1:30285852-30300852 GCF_033978785.1 Entelurus aequoreus | reverse complement strand
CATATTTTTTTTACAGACCCAGAAACCATATTGGGAACCCCTGGATAGTTCATTATAAGACAGCACTAGATGTGAATGAAAAATGTGTTATATTATAAGTGGTAATGAAGTCAATTAGTCTGACATCATCATGTATGTAAAAAATAACGAATATTAATTTTAGTTGGCACAATGGCACAAATTTAACCAGGATGGTTGATTTTAAAAGGTCAGGTCTCCTCATCGTCATCTCAGCGAATGGAAGGAAGGCGTGCGCGTGCACTTCCAAGCATGGCGTGTTGCTACTGAGTGCGTGCATCATGCAGCGTGTGTTGCTGGACATGTGTGCATGTGTGTTGATGCCCAAGGAGGGGACCATATGCTGTTGAGACTCAGGAGCTTTCCTTCCCAGCAGACCTGCGGGTGAACTAGCTCAACTCCTTGTTGTGTCTCCCTGCATGGGTTCACACAGCCATCGTCATGCACCAGTCAAAGGACTGAAAACACGCAGATCTGCTTCACTCATGCTTGCTTCTTCCCCCTGCACTGACATTACGTTTGCTCTTGCCCGCCTCCATGAGCAGGCGGTCAACACAGATAAAATGTCAGCGAAAGTCCTGCAGAGGGCAGAGTTTTACTCTACTTGCTAAATACACAGGAGCCCATTGATGTCCACCGAGGGTGTAATCCACATCAGAGGGGTTTCCTGCAATACTTTTGGATTGTTATATTAATAAGACATTTGATTCAATAAAATGACTACAAGTGGCAAGCAAGAGGAATTTGTACTGTAGATTCTAGACAGGAGTGTTGCACAATTAGGATTTTAGCAAAGTGGATTCATAAAAGATTTAATACGATGCCCACAAATGTTGCCGACTCATTGTTCTTTCCTTCTGCAGTACAATATAATTATATTTTTTCTACCCTTCTCTTACTACTCTTATGACTCAACACCACCTGCCGCACCACTGCTGATTACTCTTCATTACCAAAGACAGGCTTTTTTTTTCTGGGAAATCAAACCAAACCAGCCAAACAATAAAATCCACTTTCTTGGCAATTTAAATAGCTGTTAGGGGTAAATTGAGTTGACTAACTGCTGTTTAAAAATAAACAGGTTTTACCAGTGACTTTTTTACGTTGAGAGTCACTGAGTACTTGCAGATAATGAATCTAATCAATCGTCTTTCACCATTTACAACTGCCTCTAAAGTCACAACTAAAATGCTAATTTAGCGTCATGTTTAACACAGCGAACTCTGATGTGTTAAAAGTCCAATTCACCATTTCTCTCGCTGAAGATGTCATAAATACTACATTGACAATAACTCATATAACACATCAATAACAGTAGCTGTAGTAGCATATGTCACAGTGAAGTCCATAAGATCCTCCCAAAACATGTGTTCTTACTTGCTTGCATTAGCTTTTAGCTACAGATGGACATAACTTTGTTTTCCAACCATGGGAAGGAAGAAAGTGAGTGTGAAAGCGACACTGATTTGAGATACAACTGTTTTGAGTTAAGAGCTCCGTCACATAACCAATTAAGCTCGTAATGTGTTGCCTAGCTGGTCATTTTCAGTGGATAGCTCATTTAAACTTCTGTACAAGCTGTGCACAAAGTACTGTAATAAGTTTCATTTCTAGTTCATCATTGGAGAAGATTTAATTAAATGGTTGCGATGAGGTGGCGACTTGTCCAGGGTGTACCCCGCCTCCCGCCCGAATGCAGCTGAGATAGGCTCCAGCACCCCCCGCGACCCCAAAGGGACAAGCGGTAGAAAATGGATGGATGGATGGACATTTGAGAAGATTTAATTAAATGGTTGCGATGAGGTGGCGACTTGTCCAGGGTGTACCCCGCCTTCCGCCTGAATGCTGCTGAGATAGGCTCCAGCACCCCCCGCGACCCCGAAAGGGACAAGCGGTAGAAAATGGATGGATGGATAGTTGCAGAAATGTGAGTGGTGTAGTGTACACATTTTTGTCAGCTATTGGAGAAGAGTCATTTAAAAACACTGAAATATGGCAAAGTGCAAAACCATACAATTCAGCAACAGTATGTCTGCGAGTATATTCAATGCATCTTCATCTCTGGGGTATATCATAAAAAACTATATACCGTACAGCTGTAAGACTCTAAGGGCCTGATCTACTAAAGTTTTGCGTGTATCAAAACACGTGCAAACTTGATAGCACACGCAAAACTGATCTATTAAACTGGTGAACAGAAGATTGCTTCCCTTCAGTGAGCAAAGTAAGAAGTGCTATCCATTTACTGCGTCTGTCTTGATAAATATGCAAAATATATGCTGATCATCAGAACACCCACAATACTGAGAGAAGATGCAAATATATGTGGAGGTTGCCTCCTAGTGGGTTCTGCTGATCACACACGTTCAGCGTTCAATAAAGTTTTATTGCTCATCAACGGTTTGGCACCATTCTCGACTTTTCAGTCCGTCTCATTAGTGTCCGTTTGTTTCCGTCTCTCCAAGCCCTCCTCCTACATATATATTTTATATTTATATAGTGGGCTTTATCAAGATTGAAACTTTTCTGCGGGCGCTATTTCGTGTCTATATTTAGTACGTCTTCAAAGGACATGTAAACTGGCAGTAGCACAAAAATGGCGGTGAGAAAGGAGTTAATGGGACTGTGTACTTCTCTACATGTATGACCTGTCAAAAATTTAAATATTAAACATATGATCTATTCAGCCATATACTTTGTGGAGGTTGCCTCCTAGTGGGTTCTGCTGATCACACACGTATACTGGAGTCCGGCGTTCAGAGTTCAATAAAGTTTTATTGCTCATCAACGGTTTGGCACGATTCTCGACTTTTCAGTCCGTCTCATTAGTGTCCGTTGTTTCCGTCTCTCCAAGCCCTCCTCCTCCTTCTGCTCCCGGCCGCTACTGATAAGAACAACAGGTGATTAGATAACTAGCTCCAGCTGGGCAATCTAATCACCTGTCAGCTGTGTTTCAAAGCCGGCCCTGGCACACCCCGCTCCTACAGCAAGCGTGCCGACCACGCCCCCCTCCACATACTTTTTCAGAATTTCATAGCTGCTGGATGACTTAAGGGGCTGATTAAAATGAATTCATATAATGCGTTTTGGTGATTTTTTTTAATGGCGTTTTTTCATTTAGTAAATATATTATTATATCATATCACCTATATGAAAAAATGTATGCGTTTGGACAATTCAAGACGCAGGATTGCACTGCAGTGTTGTTGTGATGGTCGACAGCCTCAACGCAGAAGCGCATCGTCCCAGTCTTTCTGTTGTCTACATTGGGGTTCTATATTGTAGAAAAGCTGTTACAGATTATGAATGTGTGCGGCTTGTTCGACATTGCAAAACAGCACAGGAGCATGATAACATGAATGTGGAGGGAAATGAGTGTTTCCATGAGCACATAATGCTGCTAGTACACGCTAAAACCTCATTCAAATAAGGTGGTCTGCACCAGTTATCAATTGTACGTGCAGTCTTAGTCGATCACAGGCATTATCCATCCATCCATCCATCCATCCATCCATCTTCTTCCGCTTATCCGAGGTCGGGTCGCGGGGGCAGCAGCTTAAGCAGGGAAGCCCAGACTTCCCTCTCCCCAGCCACTTCGTCCAGCTCCTCCCGGGGGATCCCGAGGCGTTCCCAGGCCAGCCGGGAGACATAGTCTTCCCAACGTGTCCTGGGTCTTCATCGTGGCCTCCTACCGGTCGGACGTGCCCTAAACACCTCCCTAGGGAGGCGTTTGGGTGGCATCCTGACCAGATGCCCGAACCACCTCATCTGGCTCCTCTCGATGTGGAGGAGCAGCGGCTTTACTTTGAGCTCCCCCCGGATGGCAGAGCTTCTCACCCTATCTCTAAGGGAGAGCCCCGCCACCCGGCGGAGGAAACTCATTTCGGCCGCTTGTACCCGTGATCTTGTCCTTTCGGTCATAACCCAAAGCTCATGACCATAGGTGAGGATGGGAACGTAGATCGACCGGTAAATTGAGAGCTTTGCCTTCCGGCTCAGCTCCTTCTTCACCACAACGGATCGATACAGCGTCCGCATTACTGAAGACGCCGCACCGATCCGCCTGTCGATCTCACGATCCACTCTTCCCTCACTCGTGAACAAGACTCCGAGGTACTTGAACTCCTCCACTTGGGGCAGGGTCTACTCCGCAACCCGGAGATGGCACTACACCCTTTTCCGGGCGAGAACCATTGATTCGGACTTGGAGGTGCTGATTCTCATCCCAGTCGCTTCACACTCAGCTGCGAACCGATCCAGCGAGAGCTGAAGATCCTGGCCAGATGAAGCCATCAGGACCACATCATCTGCAAAAAGCAGAGACCTAATCCTGCAGCCACCAAACCAGATCCCCTCAACGCCTTGACTGCGCCTAGAAATTCTGTCCATAAAAGTTATGAACAGAATCGGTGACAAAAGGCAGCCTTGGCGGAGTCCAACTCTCACTGGAAACGTGTCCGACTTACTGCCGGCAATGCGGACCAAACTCTGGCACTGATCATACAGGGAGCGGACCGCCACAATCAGACAGTCCGATACCCCATACTCTCTGAGCACTCCCCACAGACTTCCCGAGGGACACGGTCGAATGCCTTCTCCAAGTCCACAAAACACATGTAGACTGGTTGGGCAAACTCCCATGCACCCTCAAGGACCCTGCCGAAAGTATAGAGCTGGTCCACAGTTCCACGACCAGGACGAAAACCACACTGTTCCTCCTGAATCCGAGGTTCGACTATCCGGCGTAGCCTCCTCTCCAGTACACCTGTATAGACCTTACCGGGAAGGCTGAGGAGTGTGATCCCACGATAGTTAGAACACACCCTCCGGTTCCCCTTCTTAAAGAGAGGAACCACCACCCCGGTCTGCCAATCCAGAGGTACCGCCCCCGATGTCCACGCGATGCTGCAGAGTCTTGTCAACCAAGACAGCCCCACAGCATCCAGAGCCTTAAGGAACTCTGGGCGGATCTCATCCACCCCCGGGGCCTTGCCACCGAGGAGCTTTTTAACTACCTCAGCAACCTCAGCCCCAGAAATAGGAGAGCCCACCACAGATTCCCCAGGCACTACTTCCTCATAGGAAGACGTGTTGGTGGGATTGAGGAGGTCTTCGAAGTATTCCCTCCACCGATCCACAACATCCGCAGTCGAGGTCAGCAGAACACCATCCTCACCATACACGGTGTTGATAGTGCACTGCTTCCCCTTCCTGAGGCGGCGGATGGTGGTCCAGAATCGCTTCGAAGCCGTCCGGAAGTCGTTTTCCATGGCTTCCCCGAACTCCTCTCATGTCCGAGTTTTTGCCTCCGCGACCGCCGAAGCCGCACACCGCTTGGCCTGTCGGTACCTGTCCGCTGCCTCAGGAGTCCTATGAGCCAAAAGAACCCGATAGGACTCCTTCTTCAGCTTGACGGCATCCCTCACCGCCGGTGTCCACCAACGGGTTCTAGGATTACCGCCACGACAGGCACCAACTACCTTGCGGCCGCAGCTCCAATCAGCCGCCTCGACAATAGAGGTGCGGCACATGGTCCATTCGGACTCAATGTCCAGCACCTCCTTCGTGACATGTTCAAAGTTCTTCCGGAGGTGGGAATTGAAACTCTCTCTGACAGGAGACTCTGCCAGACGTTCCCAGCAAACCCTCACAATGCGTTTGGGCCTGCCAGGTCTGTCCGGCATCCTCCCCCACCATTGCAGCCAACTCACCACCAGGTGGTGATCGGTAGAAAGCTCCGCCCCTCTCTTCACCCGAGTGTCCAAAACATGAGGCCACAAATCCGACGACACAACTACAAAGTCGATCATGGTGTTCGTTATGGACAATCTGTGACGGGCACAAAAGTCCAATAACAAAACACCGCTCGGGTTCAGATCCGAGCAACCATTCTTCCCAATCACGCCTCTCCAGGTTTCACTGTCGCTGCCAACATGAGCATTGAAGTCCCCCAGTAGAACGAGGGAATCACCCGGGGGAGCACTCTCAAGTACTCCCTCGAGTGAATCCAAAAAGGGTGGGTACTCTGAGCTGCGGTTGGCGCGTAAGCGCAAACCACAGTCAGGACCCGTTCCCCCACCCGAAGGCGGAGGGAAGCTACCCTCTCGTCCACCGGGTTGAACTCCAACATGCAGGCTCTGAGTCGGGGGGCAACAAGAATTGCCACCCCAGCCCGTCGCCTCTCACTGCCGGCAACGCCAGAGTAGAAGAGAGTCCAGCCCCTCTCGAGAGAACTGGTTCCAGAGCCCTTGCTGTGCGTCGAAGTGAGTCCGACTATGTCTAGTCGGAACTTCTCCACCTCGCGCACTAGCTCAGGCTCCTTCCCCCCCCAGCGAGGTGACGTTCCACGTCCCAAGAGCTAGCTTCTGTAGCCGAGGATCGGACCGCCAAGTGCCCTGCCTTCGGCTCCCGCCCAGCTCACATCGCACCCGACCTCTATGACCCCTGCTATGAGTGGTGAGCCCATTGGAGGGGGAACCCACGTTGCCTCTTCGGGCTGTGCCCGGCCGGGCCCCATGGGGACAGGCCCGGCCACCAGGCGCTCGCCATCATGCCCCACCTCCGGGCCTGGCTCCAGAGGGGGCCCCCGGTGACCCGCGTCCGGGCGAGGGAAATCTGGGTCCATAGGTTTTATTTTTCATTGAGGTCTTCGAGCTGCTCTTTGTCTGATCCCTCACCTAGGACCAGTTTGTCTTGGGAGACCCTACCAGGGGGCATAAAGCCCCCGGACAACATAGCTCCTAGGATCATTGGGACACGCAAACGCCTCTACCACGGTAAGGTGGCAGCTCAGAGAGGAGTACAGGCATTATAGTACACACAATTTAGTAGTGTGCACACGCTGTTTAGCACTTGTTATTTAGTTAACAGGGCCCTTATGTTTATCTGAAGGGTTATATGTGTGTGGTGCACCCCAGCACTTTTAAATCCAATAATATCCTGACATAGATAGAAAGGCTGCCACCAAACCAGGATGTGTTCCTGCTGCATTTTTACAGCTGTACGTCCTCAAGTCTCGCCAAGGGTACACTTCATCTTGCTACAGAAGCAGCGTTTGATAAGTGCTTTTTTTACTGCTGACTTTATAAGGTAGCTATATGCTTCCTAGATCATGGAGCCCCGTCCTTTTCTCAGCGTGGGGCGCACCATAAAGACTTGTGAAAGGAAATTCCCTCTAAGTTGATTTTCATAGAGGTCAAATACTGAGCAAGGACAACAGTGAAATGACTAAAATATATGTTCCTGTTGCTACAGGCGGGATTGCACCTTTTTAGGATTGCATGCAGTGACATCACGTTGGCATGCTGCTAATGGACATATGCATTTATTTCGCTCTGCTGCAGCGCTATGTTGAACTACTGCCTTGTCATTTGATAGCTGCTGCAGCCATTAAAGGCTCACAGATAGCCACAGAAACCTTTGCTTAGCAAACTGTTTTTTGACCTGTTGGCCTGAGAGGTGACACATTCGCCATCGGGGGGCGAATGTGAATTCCTAGGCCATGCGATTTTGGGGTTGTAAACGCTGATGCGAGAGAGAGAGAGAGAGAGAGAGAGAGAGAGAGAGAGAGAGAGAGAGAGAGAGAGAGAGAGAGAGAGAGAGAGAGAGAGAGAGAGAGAGAGAGAGAGAGAGGGAGAGGGAGATAGAGAGAGAGGCACAGTAGCATTGTTGTGTTGTTGCACGGCATGTGAAACTCCCTCTGTGCCGTCAGAGCCAGTGAGGCAAACACTGCTGTACGGCTCCAGTAGAGGGTATTTCAAGGGCTTCCGCAAAAAAAAAAGCAGCGTTAAGCTGTACTGACTCTGAAAAGTTTCCTTTCATTCATTTCCACAGGGCCTTTCTGCTTCAACACGATTAATGAGAGCCTTGTGTCATTATTGTTCGCCTTGGTCAAAGGTGTATCTTTTAAAACTATCAACAAAACATGACAGCATTAATTGGCTTGTGCCTGTTATGTCCCAGTTTTGTTTTCATATCAATACGACTGCCTTTGTACATCTTAGTCTCACGACCTTCTCCCACTCGCATTCTTCCCTTCAAGATGCCCCCGCCCTCCTCTCCATGTTATCCTCCAATAGAGTCTCCGGCAAGTCTCCTTACGTCAGCAACATTGCAGGACCCCTGTGCTCCTCTAAGCATTAGATTCAGCGGCTATCTTCCCCACCCCCTGTGCTCATTAGTACCAGAGGTCGAGGTGACAGGAGCGGTCACACAATCTCCTATAGTGATAAAAGGCACGGCATGTATAGGTGCTGCAGAGAAACTGAGAAATCCCTTACAAAAGAATGCAACACAGACTAAAGCCTGAGGTTTTGGTGCAGTGCACAATTTACATTTCACTGTATATTGATTAAATCCGTGCACACGAGCACAGAGAGCCATATCGAGCACCACGAAAGTAGGGTGGATTTTAGATTTATCTTCTGCATTCGAAACGTCTTCATGCAGCATGGAAGTACTTCGAAAGTAGTCTGCGTCAGCATTTTTAGTAAAGGCCTTATGTTTGCTTCAGTTACAACTGATGAACCAGTAGATTTCCTCACACTCTTCATTCATTGTGTTGCCACTGCAAAGATTGTGTTCATGCACTTTTATAGATCTTTCCATTACACTGCAAAAACTGAAATCTAAGTAAGATTAAATATCTCAAATAAGGGTGATATTTGCTTATTTTCTGTCTGATAAGATAATTCTTCTCACTAAGCAGATTTTATGTTAGAGTGTTTTACTTGTTTTAAGGGTTTTGGTCCTAAATGATCTCAGTAAGATATTACAGCTTTGAGATTTGATGACCTATAGTGAGTAAAACATGCTTGAAACTAGAATATCAACTGTTGCAAAGCTGTGTCATCAACACTCACAAGTATAAAACTACTTTTTTTAAAGTAATGATTTCTTATTTCAAGCATGAAAAAAAAAAATCATGATTTTGACACAATTGTGTCTCATAATTAAAACAGATGACAGCCAAATGGACTTTGCGGTTTTAATTTCAATGAAACAATAGAACATATGTACTCATATAGTAGTACAGTTGGCACAGTACAGTAAACTGATAGTTAATATTTAAACATTTGACATTTCTAACATTTTGAACAGAAATAGTTCATGCACATTCAGATAAATTCTTCAAAATTACAATTAAAAACAATGTTGGCCGGGGGCCGGGCTGTATACTGTATATGCACACTAATTGACTGAAGGAGCACGCACTTGGCGCGATGATGTCATGTTATCGATGGAAAAATGCATTTTAGACAATATGATTTGCCTGAGCGGCTAGGAGACACCGAGAGTAACAAGCACTTGCCTTGTTGCCTTTCAATTAAGAACGATAAATTAGTTTTTAGTATAAGTTTGCTGGTTTCAAGACATGTAATGCCGAGCGCATATCATTATGTCAAGATAATGGCACTAGCATTTACTTCATTTAAGAATATTTTTCAACATATTGAGCAAAAAGGTATCTTTTTTTTTTCTACCAAGAAAAGTGGACTTGTTAGTGAGAATATACTTATTTTAAGGTATTTTTGGGTAATGAGGTTAGCTAATTTGACTTGTTTTGGAATGTCTTGACAAGCCAAATTTTATTGTTCTATTGGCAGATAATTTTGCTTAGTTCAAATAAAATACCCCTAATTTTTTTTTTTTTTTTTCTTGTTTTTGAACACTGACTTTTTTGCAGTGTACATGTTGATGCACTTCAAATGCTTATATCAGCATTTGCCAGGGTTGCGATACTTAAAAGCAAAAGCTATACACATGTAAATTATCTACTTTTTTTTTTTTGCATACTTATTTTGTTATGAGAGTAATACTGCAGCACTATCACTGCAATATTTGTGTATGCTGTCCTTCTCTATCAGTTTATAAAGCTACATTTTATAAAGTTTACAAGCTTATAAACATGTACATGTATTTGTCTTCCTGAGGAAGCATGCATACATTACCAATTTTTTTTACGGTAAAATACTATTATCTAAAAAATTACTGTAACATTACAACAAATGACTGTAACAATTACGATACCCTCATATTTTACAGCAATTAACTTATTTCACAATAAAATGCTGTACGCATAGTCCTCTGTAAATCACAACAAATGAATGTAAATTCAAACTGATTTGTCTCTTAAATTAACAAAACAATTACAATTGTGAATTTACAGCATATACTGTAGGTGTAATTGTATTGATTAACTATAAAATTACAAGCTAAGTTACAGTATTTAGTTGTGACTTAATTATAATTAACCGTATAATCACAGCTACGCAATTACTGTAAATTGCTGTAAAGATATTTCACAGTAATTTACTGTTAATGTTAATTATTAGCCAGTAATTTGCAGTGAATTTACAATATTTACATAATTTTCAACCCCAAAAGTTGAAAAAAGTGTCACAAAAAAAAGCTACTAATCGGATGCTTTCAAACACCACCTGCTCAGTGGTCTAGTGGTTAGAGTGTCCGCCCTGAGATCAATAAGTCGTGAGTTCAAACCCCGGCCGAGTCATACCAAAGACTATAAAAATGGCACCCATTACCTTCCTGCTTGGCACTCAGCATCAAGGGTTGAAATTGGGGGGTTAAATCACCAAAAGGATTCCCGGGCGCGGCCGCCGCTGCTGCTCACTGCTCCCCTCACCTCCCAGAGGATAATCTCACCACACCTAGTGTGTGTGTGACTATCATTGGTACTTTTTTTAACTTTACAAGTACAAAGATTATTTACACAAATAATGTATTTTATTTATTTTAGGTGTTGACTGCGCTTTAGCGAAACCAACTTTTATTACCTATTGGTACCTGTTTTTGTGTATTTGGGCTCTGCATTTTGAAACCAAACCATAGAGGCATTGCGGAGATATTTATAAAATAATCTTACTGCCACACCCTTGTGACTGTTTGGACTTGTTTGCTTCTTTGTGTGTGTTTTTTAGTCTTGTCTTGTGCCATTATTTTGTATATTCACTTCCTCGTGCCGTGCACAGGCATCTACACCTGCTGCAACTGGGACACACCTGCACCCGGTTGCCAATCAGTCTCCTAGCACTTCCTTGCTATGCTAATGCATATTGTTTTAAACAAAATAAGTTGCACACGTCATTTTTTTGTTCCTTTTTTTCTACTCCAATTGCGTTTTCCTACTCCCTTGTGAGTGTGTTTTCTTTAGTCATAATAAAGAATATTATTTCACTCCCCTTCTCCTTGTCGTGCGCTGCATCCTGGGGTCACGTCGCTAAGACTTCCTCTCAGCTCGTGACACTTGCGTTTCCGATCCGTTTGTAATTTTCCCCATTGATAACATTTTTCCCCAGTGTAACGTAAGCGGATATCGCCATACATGGTAGATATTTACCCAAAGTGTTTTGCGTGAGTCTGCCATTGTAGTACGGGCCGTAGTCAATAAGTTATTTCGTTTTCTCTATCCTCTTGTTGTGGGGCAGACTGGCTCGTACATGCACATGCATCCTCAGCTGTTGCTATTTCTAATACAAAGTAACATACAGTTGTAATTTGTAGCTGTCAGTAGACTCGCTTTGAAAGCCGCTCAGAAAGCAGCTTGAAGATAGTATTTAAACATCATCTATGCAAAATATTGTCCAAAGAAACATAAGGAGGTGTTTTATATGTAGAATAAAAAACATATGACCCTTTTAATGTAACTTTTCACATTTATTAAAGGCAAAGCTTACACACTTTATATGTATTGAGGATACATCATACTTGCCAAACCTCCCGGAATTCAGCGCCTCTCCCGAAAACCTCCCGGAAGAAATTTTCTCCCGAAAATCTCCCGGAATTCAGCCGGAGCTGGAGGGGGCGCGGCCTCCAGCTCCATGCGGACCTGAGTGGGGACAGCGGCGACAGTCTGTTTTCACGTCCGCTTTCCCACGATATAAACAGCGTGCCTGCCCAATCACGTTATAACTGTAGAATGATCGAGGGCGAGTTCTTGGTTTCTTATGTGGGTTTATTGTTAGGCAGTTTCATTAACGTCCTCCCAGCGCGGTAACAACAGACAACAACAGCAGTCACGTTTTCGTCTACCGTAAAGCAGTTCGTCTGCCGTAAACAGCAACGTTGTGACACTCTTAAACAGGACAATACTGCCATCTACTGGATAGCCTCCGGAACACTGAAATTCAAGTATTTATTTTATTTATATGTATAATCATATATATATATATATATATATATATATATATATATATATATATATATATATATATATATATATATATATATATATATATATATATATATAATATATATATATATATATATATATATATATATATATTAGGGCTGCAACTAACGATTAATTTGATAATCGATTAATCTGTCGATTATTACTTCGATTAATCTATTAATAATCGGATAAAAGAGACGAACTACATTTCTATCCTTTCCAGTATTTTATTGGAAAAAAACAGCATACTGGCACCATACTTATTTTGATTATTGTTTCTCAGCTGTTTGTACATGTTGCAGTTTATAAATAAAGGTTTATTAAAAAAAAAAAAAAATTTTTTTTTTTTTTTTTTTTTTTAAAGCCTCTGCGCATGCGCATAGCATAGATCCAACGAATCGATGACTAAATGAATCGGCAACTATTTTTATAATCGATTTTAATCGATTTCATCGATTAGTTGTTGCAGCCCTAATATATATATATATATATATATACAGTGTTGGGTTAGTTACTGAAAACCAGTAACTAGTTATAGTTACTAGTTACTTCATTTCAAAAGTAACTCAGTTACTAACTCAGTTACTTACACCAAAAAGTAATGCGTTACTTTGAAAAGTAACTATTTAGTTACTTATTTTTTTCTTCTTTTTTTTTAAAGCTCCCATTAATGCCCTTTAGCCTTCATTTCAGTACTGTTATTGCACTGCAGAATAATACAATGTGTTGATCAACTTGACATGCATTTGCATCACTGAACTCTGCTAAGCAACGTGGTCTACATACAACACACAAAGACAAAGATATGTTACAAAGGCCAATTTGTTTCTGGCCAGAACAAATTGACAAAACTATTTTAAATAGCTGTAACATAACATACATAAGTAACAAACAGCATAATAACAACATAGCTGTAAACCAAATAAGTACTTTAACTTTATTTTTACATACACAAAGCCTAACCAGGCATTTTTTCCTCAAAGAATTCTGACACAAAATCATGTCTGAAGCTCAGAACACTCTACACATTTCCCCAGTTTTAGTTTAGAGATAAGGAAAGATTGGCCTGGCCCACTAGGATCCCTCTTTATGTTTGTGAACTTTATAGTCTATACATTTAGAGTGATGTGATAGTCAAACACTCTAGAAGTCTAGGATGAAAGAGTATATAAGAGAATTGACAGCAACGTTCCCTCTAAGGTGCGCGCCTGTGCAATTGCGCACTGCTCAATCGTCCTCTGCGCACGGCAAATCTATGCCACACACAAAATCAAATAAAAAAATAAGCGCATAACCATTTTCAACACGACACGGACACGACAGAGAAAACCGTTTTTGTCATCATTGTTCAAATATTGTAACGTCTGTCGAGACGCTTTGAGGACATGAATTCCATCCATCACTTTACTGAGCAAAACTCTTTATTGTCGGCCAAAAACACATCACCAAAACATTAGTAAAAAAAATGATATCTAGCAAAAGTGGTCATTTTCTGCAGTACAAACCAGACCAAAGGCAACTTTGTTAGATCAACAGCAGCCGCTCGCTCTTTCTCACTTGCGCCAACACATGCACATATGGCACTTAGCCAGTGATGCGTTTACAGCCACACAAAAAGTCGGACAACTCCAACACCACACATAAAGTGTCATTCAAGGTCCTTACACTATGATTTACCAATCAAATGTGTGCTTATTCTAGTGTCATTTATTAGGAATATTAATTTATAAATAATAATCATGAAATGCTATTAGTATATTAAATAAATACTCATAAAAATATATTTTTTACAAACAGGAAGTTGCAGGAATGTACACATGATCCCCTGCTTACATCTCATTGTGCAACATGTGAATGTTTTAATGGGAACTAAATGCAATGTCTGAAAGGGGTACAAACTATTTCCAAAGCAGGACCTCCACCCAGACAAACAATACAAGTACGGTACACAGTTCATGAAAAACAATATTTGTTGTTATTGTCATTATAAGTGGGCCTAAACACTTATGTTACAAAAGTAAATGACTGCTGTCATTTGATTATAATAATAAGAGAATGTTGTATGTCTATCTGTGTTGGCCCTGTGATGAGGTGGGGAATTGTCCAGGGTGTACCCCGCCTTCCGCCAGAATGCAGCTGAGATAGGCTCCAGCGACCCCGAAAGGGACAAGCGTTATACAATGGATGGATGGATGGAGATGTAAGTTGTTATTTAGTCAGGTTTGGGACAGGTGTGCTGCTGATGTAGCCACAGTGTGCACGTCTGATGTTGCTCACATGGCCTCCACTCAATGCTCACGGACTTTTTGCGTTTGCACACACATGAACAATTAGAGGGAACATTGATTGACAGAGTGTGTACCTTCAGTGCTGAATGATGAACAGAGGCAGAGTTAATCCTTAAGTGGTGGAGGGAAAGTGGCATCGGAGTCTCTGTCTCTCTTTACTAGCTACGTCGAAGCATGTTGCTTATGTAGCTTGTTGCAGCACTCAGCAGATTTAAATTGCTGTTTTGGGCAGTAGATGGGATCTTTGATCCAAAGCACAATTTACATTTAACTAAAATGTTATTTTCTTTGTGCTCGACAAAAAAATAGTAGTGAAAATATCTCCAACAAACTCGACTGCAGCTCCGCCATGATCAGACACGCCCCCCTCCTCTCTCTCTTTACTCCCCACACTCACTCACTCACTCACACACACACGTCTCTCTTCTCCGGTTTGTGACACAAGAAGAATCAGAACTACGACACTAACACACTTTATACTACATTAAAAGTAATGTAAAA
>NC_084754.1:30193352-30283352 GCF_033978785.1 Entelurus aequoreus | reverse complement strand
GAAATGCCCTTATTTTTGAAGGAAAAGCACTGTACTTTTCAATGAAGATAACTTTAAACTAGTCTTAACTTTAAAGAAATACACTCTATACATTGCTAATGTGGTAAATGACTATTCTAGCTGCAAATGTCTGGTTTTTGGTGCAATATCTACATAGGTGTATAGAGGCCCATTTCCAGCAACTATCACTCCAGTGTTCTAATGGTACAATGTGTTTGCTCATTGGCTCAAAGGCTAATTGATGATTAGAAAACCCTTGTGCAATCATGTTCACACATCTGAAAACAGTTTAGCTCGTTACAGAAGCTACAAAACTGACCTTCCTTTGAGCAGATTGAGTTTCTGGAGCATCACATTTGTGGGGTCAATTAAACGCTCAAAATGGCCAGAAAAAGAGAACTTTCATCTGAAACTCGACAGTCTATTCTTGTTCTTAGAAATGAAGGCTATTCCACAAAATTGTTTGGGTGACCCCAAACTTTTGAACGGTAGTGTATATATACACCATCCGCGACCCCAAAGGGACAAGCGGTAGACAATGGATGGATGGATGGATAGATATGTGTGTGTGTGGGTGTGTGTGTGTGTGTGTGTGTGTGTGTGTGTGTGTGTGTGTGTGTGTGTGTGTGTGTGTGTGTGTGTGTGTGTGTGTGTGTGTGTGTGTGTGTGTGTGTGTGTGTGTGTGTGTGTGTGTGTGTGTATATGGTAACACTTTAGTATGGGGAACATATTCTAAGTAACAAAGACTTAATTAAGAGTTATTTGGACACTAGGGGAACATATTGTAAGTAACAAACACTTAATTTAGAGTTATTTGGTTAGGGTTAGGGTTAGAGTGTTATGATTGAGGTTGGGGTTAGGGTTAGGGTTAGGACCATGCAGAATAAGGCATTAATAAGTACTTAATAATGACTAATTAAGAGCCAATATATTACTAATTTGCATGGTAATAAGCAACCAATTGATGGTGAGTATGTTCCCCATACTAAAGTGTTACCATATATATATTAGGGCTGCAACAACTAATCGATTAAATTGATTAAAATCGATTATAAAAATAGTTGGCGATTAATTTACTCATCGATTCGTTGTGTCCATGCGCATGCGCTGAGGCTAGGTTTTTTTTTTTTTTTTTTTTTTTTTAACCTTTATTTATAAACTGCAACATTTACAAACATCTGAGAAACAATAATCAAAATAATAGGGGTGTAATGGTATATGTATTTGTATCGAACCGTTTCGGTACGGGGGTTTCGGTTCGGTGCGGAGGTGTACCGAACGAGTTTCCACACGGACATATTAAGTAGCGTACTGCACGTTGTGTAAACAATACTCAAAATGCCGGGCATTTGAGGCATTTATGAAACTCCGCCCTGACAGCTCCGCAAAAGAGGACATGTCCGGTGAAAGGATGACGTATGGTCAGTCTATCGTAGCCCGTTAGCTGCTAGCATGCTAGCAAAAGAGGACATGTCCGGTGAAACCGATCGCTGCTACCGGGCTAGGATAGACTGACCATACGTCCTCTTTTCACCGGACATGTCCACTTTTGCGGGGCTGTCCGGGCGGTGTTTCTTAAATGCTTCAAATGTCCGGCATTTTGAGTTAGGGTTGCGTGTATTTTCAATGTACATTCAGGGTTAAGAAGGTTAAAAACAAAACAAATTGTGGAGGTGTGCGCAGCAGCATTGGTGAGGGAGGGGGAAAGACAGATAGCGCGAGAGAGTTGTGATGAACGCGCATGCGTCGTCAGGCTCTGCTTTTTATCCATAGATTTATCAGATTTGATTTTTTATTATCTATAGCAGGGGTGTCAAAAGTGTACATTTTTGCAACATTTTCCTTGTTTTATTTGGCAAGTTGAAAGAACATGGCGCCAGTACCGCATTTCCTTGAATTAGCGCATCGGCGGTAATTAATTTAAAACCTCTTCTCACTCCGGCGCTTACCATAGGCATGCGCTTATAAATTTGAGTGTGACGTAAGGATAATCATGACATCGCTTAATGCCGCAATAAAATTTAAAGCACAATGAATCATCCCGGGAGTTCTTTTTGTTTGGGTCTGAAAAGGCAATTATAACGTGACACTCTTTATTTTTACAAGGGGTCATTCAACAATTACGTACGCATTTTTCTCCAGGATTTTGACCCCAATCCCTGTACGCAAAATTTACTATACAAATGATGGTACTTAATTGTGCGCGTTTCCCCCCCAAGATTTTGACCCCCAACCCCACCCCCCTTTGCATACGTAATTGTTGAATGGCTCCCAAGTGCCTGCGTTATAACACAGCGGTACAATGTATACCGGTGTAATCAACTGTGATATATATTATGCTGAATGTTGCACACAGGACTCGGAACATATGTTATGTAGATCTATGCATATATTTATGTTAAACTATGTCACCAACATCCATCCATCCATTTTCTACCGCTTCTTCCCTTCGGGATCGCGGGGGGCGCTGGAGCCTATCTCAGCTACAATCGGGCGGAAGGCGGGGTACACCCTGGACAAGTCGCCACGTCATCGCAGGGCCAACACAGATAGACAGACAACATTCACACTCACATTCACACACTAGGGCCAATTTAGTGTTGCCAATCAACCTATCCCCAGGTGCATGTCTTTGGAGGTGGGAGGAAGCCGGAGTACCCGGAGGGAACCCACGCAGTCACGGGGAGAACATGCAAACTCCCGAGGCCGGGATTGAACTCACGACTACTCAGGACCTTCGTATTGTGAGGCAGACACACTAACCCTAAAACAATTTTATTGTTTTGTAAGTAGCGTGCATACATTAGCATTTCTAAAGATAAGTTTACATGCGATTGGTTTTGGCAGCATGTCGTCTGTGCTAATGTGCCGGTGTGTAAATGCCAGTATACACACAATAACGATACGTCACAGCATTTATGAAATATGTCACTGAAAGTCTTAGTCGTTGCCCCCTAAACTCGTGACATGTCAATCGTTTTGTACTGTATACCAGTGCAAAAAATACGCTGAACGAACATTTGCAATACCGCAAACTGCCGGGTAACGCTAAAAACGTAGTAGGTACGTGACTTACCCGGCGGTAATTCTAGGCATGCGCTAATTATTTTGCGAAACGAGTTTGACCCTGCGGTAAATCGTGGCATGCGCATACTATATACCCGGCGGCAATTCAAGGAAATACGTGCTGTTTTTTTTCCAATAAAACACTGGAAAGGATAGAAATGTAGTTTGTCTCTTTTATCCGATTATTAATCGATTAATCGAAGTAATAATCAACAGATTAATCAATTATCAAATTAATCGTTAGTTGCAGCCCTAATATATATATATATATATATATATATATATATATATATATATATATATATATATATATATATATATATATATATATATATATATATATATATATATATATGGATGATACTCGAAACCGATTTTCCCGGTTGTTCGATAAGAAAAGAACCGAGTCCTCTGACTCAAATCCCTTTTTGAGAACCGGTACCCGTTATCGAGACCACTATAGTAAAGAAAAAGAGTTGGTTCTTTATTCGTATCCATGGGAACAAATCCCGTCCCGACCAGAAATGCCCCATGGGACATCACAAGAAATGACGTCACGTAGCTCAGTCATTAGGCGCAGATAAGGAAAGCAGGAAAAACAATGGACCGGAAAAAGCGCTCCAAGGTGTAATAAAGTTCAAAACAAAAGGTATAATCCAGTGAATAACTTTACTGAGAGATTTGAGCAGGGTACAAACACATGACGAACACTTTTACGACCAACCAGAAACATAGCAACCAGGCTAGCAACGCACCTCCTTTACGGCAGCTGTCGCAACGTTCTTAAAGCAACCGCAGCACATACATATATACAACATATCTCCCTTTTTTAACTTTTGTTTTTCTTTCCTTGTAAACAAAACAAAATCACACTGTATATGTGTTGTCTGTCTAATTATAAATCATGCAGACGAGGCGTGTTGGCTGAGTTCTTGACGTTTACTTTCACAGCGTGCTCATAACCTCATTCTTAGCTGCCGGGTGGCGACATGCAACAACACATTTCGGGGCTACCTCGCGTGCTCGTCACTCCCGTTGCATGCTGGGTAGTGTAGTTATTATATTCCCTAGCTCATAACATCACACCTTTCCCCCTATAAAGAAATAATGTTAACTCAATAAAGTGTATTTCTTTTTTTAGCTTTAACTTTTCATTTTTTAGAATTGTAACCACATTTGCAAACAACTTTTCTCTTCATAGAATTTTCTTTCAATAAAGAAATAAAGTGCAAAAATGTCAAAGCATCATAACAAACAGTTATGTCAAATAGCAGCAGAAGTGCACTTTTTGGAGAGCTGTATTATTTTCAGTTGTGTGCCCAAGGGACTAATTTTATTTAACACTATATTATTATTTATACACCTATAGTGATCACAGAGACAGGTTGTTTTTGTGTTACTGTATATATTTGTTTTTCTGATAAATCCCACTTAATATACTTTACTTTACAACAGTCAATATTTATTTATTTTATTTTATTTTTTTAGGGGGGTAACAGTCAATATTTATTTATTTATTAGATTTTTTTTTTCTTATATAATAAAAGTGAGCTTTTGTTAAACCAAATATTGTGTGTTTTTTTCCATATACAACAACCTATCTGGACTCGATAAGAGAATCGATAAGAGGATTCGATAATAGGCTCGTACTCGATAATTTCTTATCAAACATCATCCCTATATATATATATATATATATATATATATATATATATATATATATATATATATATATATATATATATATATATATATATATATATATACATATATATATACATATATATATATATATATATATATATATATATATATATATGTATGTGTATATATATATATATATGTATGTGTATATATATATATATATATATATATATATATATATATATATATATATATATATATATGTATGTATATATATATATATATATATATATATATATATATATATATGTATATATATATATATATATATATATATATATATGTATATATATATATATATATATATATATATATATATGTATATATATATATATATATATATATATATATATATATATATATATATATATATATATATATATATATATATATATATATATATATATATATATATATATATATATATATATATATATATATATATATATATATATATAATGGCAGACGCTATCAAAGGGTGAGTATTGTCAGTTGTATCAGTTTGAAGTGGAATGGCGCGCAGGCTGGGTGATGCTGCTCTAGCTGCAGCTGCTGTGGACAGACAGCCTCTCCCTGCTGCATCCCCGCTACCATCACCCCCCTGCGGACTCGCCCAAATGGTTTATTCCAGGCGAACCTGTCACTGTCACGGCGGCTGGCAAGGCAGCCGAAGTGTGCGCGCAGAGGGGGTGGAAAGCAAGGCATCCTCCACTGCCTGCTATTGCAGTGCGGCGGCTGCTGCTGCTCTGGACCCACACAAGGAGGACCTATTGTTTTGTACAACCACGCCGCACGGATCGTTGTTTTTGCCAAGGTGAATAGATGTGTGGATGTATCCGTGAGTATGTCCCTTTGGCCCCGGCCGCCGGAGGGCACGCATGATGCATTTTACCCCGAGCGAAAACGGTTCAAGTGGAGGTAACTTGGCGACCTCATCTACGCGGTATGCTAAGGGGTTAGCTAGTCGCCCTAAATGTTTCACTAAACGCGCGGGCGACTATGACAGTTGTTTTGTGTGTTTATATGATACATATTCGGCTACATGGTGCCAGAAAATGTCCTTCGGTCAGGCTGTCATCTAACGGTGCGCTCAGGTAACGTTAGCGAGGAGCAGCTAGCATAGCTGCTACAACAAAATGTCGGCCAGTAAGGGGGGGCAATTTTGACCAAGTACGGGAGTAGGGGGCAAAACATTTTATGAAGTGATGCGAAAAGGAGGTGATAACATGCGGTCACGGGGCGCAAATATGGCGTTTTAAGTTGAGCGAAGGTCGAAGGTCCGGCGTTGTTTTGGTGTCCGTGCAGTAAAGCTGGCGAGGGTCTTTAGGGAAAGCTTGTTAGCAGTTTGCTAACGTTAGCTGATGACACGCTCGCCTGTCTGTCCCGTTACTTGTACGGTGCAGGCGGGACTGTCATGCTGGGTGGACGCTGTGGCACGTCACATGTCCCCGGCGGGGCTCCGTCAGTGTTCGGTAAGGCTTAGCTCACTGAGTCATGTTATATTCTTAACGGATAGACTCATTATTAAAAGGGCAGCAGTTGCCAGTCACCTGTTGAACATGGCGAGGGGATTGTTGTGGCCGTTCACGAATTGGCTCTTAACTGCTGTTGGCTATAGTTATGATCCTGCTTTTCCCCCTCATTGTTATGTCTCGTTGTTCTTTTATCTCCAGATGCAGCTGCTTTTATTCAAACCCTGTACAAATGGAATGGACGAGCCGAAACAATCCAGCCCCTTATCTCAACACGTAGGGGTTTTCAAAGTGTGGCCCGGTGATTAGTGTTGACAGATGGGAAATAACAATCTATAATACGAGCTGCTTAACATGATCTTATTTTGAGGAAAATATTTGTACATACCCGGTTTGATGTTGCTCAGGACTAGGGATGTAAAGATAGGAACATTTCATATCAGTTATTGTGACATACTTGCCAACCTTGAGACCTCCGAATTCAGGGGGGGGGGGGGGAGATAATATATTTTCAAGTATTTCTTATATATATACAGTGTTGGGTTAGTTACTGAAAACCAGTAACTAGTTACAGTTACTAGTTATTTTATTTTCAAAAGTAACTCAGTTACTGCGTTACTGTGAAAAGTAACTTTTTAGTTACTTATTTTTTTTATTTTTTTTAAGGCTCCCATTAATGCTCTTTTAGCCTTCATTTCAGTACTGTTATTGCACTGGAGAATAATACAATCTGTTGATCAACTTGACATGCATTTACATCACTGAACTCAGAAAGGTTGATTGGCAACACCAAATTGGCCCTAGTGTGGGAATGTGAATGTTGTCTGTCTATCTGTGTTGGCCCTGCGATGAGGTGGCGACTTGTCCAGGGTGTACCCTGCCTTCCGCCCGATTGTAGCTGAGATAGGCTCCAGCGCCCCCTGCAATTCCGAAGGGAATAAGCGGTAGAAAATGGATGGATGGATGGAACTCAGAAAGCAATGTGGTCTACATACAACACACAACGACAAAGACATGTTTCAAAGGGCCAATTTATTTCAGGCCAGAACAAATTGACAAAACTATTTTAAATAGCTGCAACATAATGGCACTTTAACTTTAAGTAGATAGGATCTTTGATCCAAGACACAACTTACATTTAACTTAAATGTTATTTTCTTTGTGCTCGAGAAAAGAAAAGTATTGAGAATGTCTCCATGTTAAGAAACTCGACTTCTGGCTTCGCCATGATGTCTTGTTAGTTGTTACTGTATGAGAGTAGCGTATGTGTGTGTGTGTCCATTTAAGATGTGACAGCATGTGAGGTGAGTGGGAGAGAGAGGTGAGGGAACGGCGACAGTGAGTGCGTGCAGGTGCTCTAGCTTGGTGGATGGCTGCGTCCAACAAAGTTGCAACAAACCGCCGGCCTCGTCATTCACCCTCAGCTGTAAAGACCCACTTCCGGGTAAAGTGAAGGTTGTTAGCCCCGAAGTACATAGGCCCTGGAGGAACGTCTCCCCTGCGCCCCTCAACTACGGTGTGGGAGCCCCCAGCCCCCACCCACAGAAAGCACGCGTCTTCTTTTCCTTGTGACACAGAAGGACGACACCGCAGCGCTTCAATAAAACACACTCAGATCTTCTATTTCTAGCCGATACTACATAAAAAATAACGTAAAATAACGCAGTAACGCATCATGTAGAAACGGTAACTGAGTTACTGAATATAAAAAATAACGCGTTAGATTACTAGTTACCGCCGAAACTAACGGCGTTACGGTAACGCGTAAGTCCCAACACTGCATATACATACACTACCGTTCAAAAGTTTGGGGTCACATTGAAATGTCCTTATTTTTGAAGGAAAAGCACTGTACTTTTCAATGAAGATAACTTTAAACTAGTCTTAACTTTAAAGAAATACACTCTATACATTGCTAATGTGGTAAATGACTATTCTAGCTGCAAATGTCTAGTTTTTGGTGCAATATCTACATAGGTGTATAGAGGCCCATTTCCAGCAACTATCACTCCAGTGTTCTAATGGTACAATGTGTTTGCTCATTGGCTCAGAAGGCTAATTGATGATTAGAAAACCCTTGTGCAATCATGTTCACACATCTGAAAACAGTTTAGCTCGTTACAGAAGCTACAAAACTGACCTTCCTTTGAGCAGATTGAGTTTCTGGAGCATCACATTTGTGGGGTCAATTAAACGCTCAAAATGGCCAGAAAAAGAGAACTTTTATCTGAAACTCGACAGTCTATTCTTGTTCTTAAAAATGAAGGCTATTCCACAAAATTGTTTGGGTGACCCCAAACTTTTGAACGGTAGTGTATATATATATATATATATATATATATATATATATATATATATATATATATATATATATATATATATATATATATATATAAATCATCCGTTCATGAATGAGTATATCCGGTCGGTCACCATGTTCAATGGAGAAGTCTGATCTACAAAATTTGCAGGCAGCATAACTCTTACCCTTCGAGCTGTCCTGGATGAACTGAAATTATTTTTTCCAATCATTTTGGAACGTGCAAGCGTACTTCTTCTTCTTACTCGTCGTCGCCGTGTCTCTTCTTCGTTCTTCTGCTTCATCTCTGTTGTGTTTTTGGACATTACTACTTGCCGTAGTTTTGAAGCAATGCATAATGGGAATCCGGATGTTGTGTGTAGGGCTGCAATTAACAACTAATTTGATAATCAATTAATCTGTCGATTATTACTTCGATTAATCGATTAATAATCGGATAAAAGAGACAAACTACATTTCTATCCTTTCCAGTATTTTATTGAAAAAAAACCCAGCATACTGGCACCATACTTATTTTGATTGTTTCTCAGCTGTTTGTAAATGTTGCAGTTTATAAATAAAGGTTTATAAAAAAATAAAATAAAATAAGTAGCCTCTGCGCATGCGCATAGCATAGATCCAATGAATTGATGACTAAATTAATTGCCAACTATTTTTATAATCTATTTAATCGAATAGTTGTTGCAGCCCTAGTTGTGTGCCAGTGTATTAACGTGCCGGCTGGAATAAACACACGCTGAGAAATAGCTCTGTGCCTGCCTACTTTATGGGTTATAAATAAACCTATGGATAACGGAGACATATATAATAGTCTCCTTTTCAGGTGAGAGAGGACGCTAAAGGCAGTGCCTTTAAGGCACGCCCCCAATATTGTTGTCCGGGTGGAAATCGGGAGAAATTCGCGAGAATGGTTGCCCTGGGAGATTTTCGGGAGGAGCACTGAAATTCGGGAGTCCCCCGGGAAAATCAGGAGGGTTGGCAAGTATGTGTTGTGACCAAAATGATCATGGTTATCATTATTTTCACAGTATTGTTTAGTGCAGTGGTCCCCAACCACCGGTCCGGTACCGGTCCGTGACACATTTGCTACCGGGCCGCAGAGAAACATTAAAATAATTTATAAACGACTGCATTTTCCTCTGACTTAACTTTTGGATGTCCTACTAGACACACCAATAAGCTTGTTTATAGATGTACAATAAAACTCCTCATAGGAAGTTGCCATTTGTTATAACTTTGTGACATGATACAAAGCACATTAATGAACATATAAAATATAAATGTGACAGATTGTAGCCAATGGCTGATTTCCATATACAGTCCCCAGCAGGTTGACGGTAACCTGCTGAGGACCTCATTGCAAAGAAACAAGCTTAGGGCTCCCACTAATTCAGCGTTATAGTGAGTTGTATTTTTCATGCACTTATTTTTGCTGTATTCATCTGGCACATGTGGAAAGCCGGTCTCTGGAAATAGTGCCTACATTAAACCGGTCTGTGGTGCAAAAATGGTTGGGGACCCCTGGTTTAGTGTGCTCAAAGCACTTACCGTATTTATTGAGTAATTGTATTGTTATTTGAGTGTTTAAATATGTTTATCTTCTGCCGTTTTTAATTTGTAAAGGTTTTGGAGTGTCTTTTTTTTAATGATTAAGGCAAAATGGTGCACTTCTTCTGGGTTGTGAGACATCACGCAGGTTAACTGCCTGGCACGTCCATGTATGGAACTTTATATTTATCACTCTTTGCTAACCTGTAGGTTCACTTTGCACAATTGAATTGCTTAGTTGAGTTAATACAAGTTTAGATTGGGATATCATGGGGAAACACATTAATCTGTCTTCTAACTCTTTTAGAATTTAAGGTAATTGGTGATTAGCGCCCTAGCTGCTTCTCCAATTTTTTAAATTTTTTTTAATTTTTTTTACATTTTATCAAAATCTGTCCATAACTTTTTGAGTTATTTTGCTAACAGACAAACTCTGGCGAAAACGTCATCTCTTTGGCAGATGTAATTGAGTTTGCGTACTGCTAAGCGTGTCATCGTCGTCTCGAGCGTTTCCAAGCCAACATAGCTCGTCATCGCGCACTGCCGCAGAGGGAATGCGTCCGGTGAGAGTGAGATGTTACTTGATAATCACCCGGAAAATATATTTGAAGCCAAGGAGGCTAAACATCAATTGAGGTATTTATACATTATTTAGAGTTGACTAGTCAGCTAACTTTTCTGACAATCAGCATTTTCCTAAATGATATAAAGAAAAAAGTCCACTGCAGCAGACACTGCCTCTTAAAAAGTAAAAGTTAAAAGACACTAAACTGTACATTATTGTTCTACACTTGTTACACTGGAAGTTTACATTGGCACTTTAAAAACTCTCACATGTAATTAGTTTTAGATATTAGCTTATGACAGTGGCTGTTCCAGCACAATTCTTTGTACTTAAAATACATGTTAGTATAGTAAAACATTACAACATTTGAGCATTATGTTTGTGTTCAATTATTGTAAATGTGTTTATCCTTAACAGTCCTGCCACTTCATTTTAATCACTATGGCAAGTCTTTTTTTATTTATTTTGGACATACATTCGCGTTCAAAAGTTTACATACACTTGTAAAGAACATAATGTCATGGCTCTCTTGAGTTTTCAATAATTTCTACAACTCTTATTCTTTTGTGATAGAGTGATTGGAGCACATACTTGTTGGTCCCAAAAAACATTCATGAAGTTTGGTTCTTTTATGAAATTATTATAGGTCTACTGAAAATGTGACCAAGTCTGCTGGGTCAAAAGTATACATACAGCAATGTTAATTTTTGGTTACATGTCCCTTGGCATGTTTCACTGCAATAAGGCGCTTTTGGTAGCCATCCACAAGCTTCTGGCAAGCTTCTGGTGGAATTTTTAACCATTCCTCTTGACAAAATTGGTGCAGTTCAGCTAAATTTGTTGGTTTTCTGACATGGACTTGTTTCTTCAGCATTGTCCACACGTTTAAGTCAGGACTTTGGAAGGCCATTCTAAAACCTTAATTCTAGCCTGATTTAGCCATTCCTTTACCACTTTTGACATGTGTTTGGGGTCATTGTCCTGTTGGAACACCCAACTGTGCCCAAAACCCAACCTCCGGGCTGATGATTTTAGGTTGTCCTGAAGAATTTGGAGGTAATCCTCCTTTTTCATTGTCCCAAAGCACCAGTTCCATTGGCAGCAAAACAGGCCCAGAGCATAATACTACCACCACCATGCTTGACGGTAGGTCTGGTGTTCCTGGGATTAAAGGCCTCGCCTTTTCTCCTCCAAACATATTGCTGGGTGTTGTGGCCAAACAGCTCCATTTTTGTTTCATCTGACATCACATGGACAAAGATAAGACCTTCTGGAGGAAAGTTCAGTTCTGTGGTCAGATTAACAAAAATGGAGCTGTTTGGCCACAATACCCAGCAATATGTTTGGACGAGAAAAAGTGAGGACTTTAATCCCAGGAACACCATTCCTACCGTCAAGCATAGTGGTGGTAGTATTATGCTCTGGGCCTGTTTTGCTGCCAATGGAACTGGTGCTTTACAGAGAGTAAATAGGACAATAACAAAGGAGGATTATCTCCACATTCTTCAGGACAACCTAAAATCATCAGCCCGGAGGTTGGGTCTTTGGGCACAGTGGGTGTTCCAACAGGACAATGACCCCAAACACACGTCAAAAGTAGTAAAGGAATGGCTAAATCGGGTTACAATTAAGGTTTTAGAATGGCCTTTCCAAAGTCCTGACTTAAACCCCATTGAGAACATGTGGACAATGCTGAAGAAACAAGTCCATGTCAGAAAACCAACAAATTTAGCTGAACCTCACCAATTTTTTCAAGAAGAGTGGTAAACAAAACTCAACCAGAAACTTGCCAGAAGCTTGTGGAAGGCTACCAAAAGCGCCTTATTGCAGTGAAACATGGAACCAAATATTAACATTGCTGTATGTATACTTTTGACCCAGCAGACTTTGTCACATTTTCTGTAGACCCATAATGAATTCACAAAAGGAATCTTAATACCATGATATATTATATCGTCCCATCCCTTCATACAATTGTTTTTAGCAAAACTAAAGTAAATAATACACAATAACTGAACAAAATCAAAAACTACTATTACTCTTTTAAATAATGTTTGCCCTCAAAGTCCTCCTTTGTTCAGACCCTTTAATTTGAGACCATTAACAAAACAACAAAACATAAATTTATTGTTCGATTAATTATTGAACTGACCATAAGCTCAGGCCAAAACAGCACTGGCTGTAAAGAAGCATGTGAGACAATGCACAACATCAGGCGCAGTGCAGGATGTATCCTGTTAGTGTGTGCTGATGGCATGTATTAAAGTGGTCAAATTATTGTAGATTATGGGATTTTTGTTATAATTGATTGTACAATGGGTGAAATTAACATACAAATACAAGAACTAATTGTGCGTCTGGCAACGCAGACTATGATTCTCTTTTCTAATACTGTTAGGTCCTCCCCTATTCTCCCAAATAATGGATTATGTTGAGTTTTCTGCTGAGCTCAGACACTGTAGAAACTAAATATATAATCATTTTGCTGCTGACATAACTGAAGTGATCTGAAGGTTTTTTTCTTAATTTTTTTCAAGCTGTGTCATCTTGGTGCCTTAGCCTTTGAAAAGTGTACATTTCTGAATGATGGTGCTAAGTATCCGTGTTCGTGTGGACATGGCCTTAAAGTGACTGGTGTACAAAGGTTGCTATCCTAATACAATTTAGTTGAATCAAATATAATTATAATCTACAGTATATGGTTTGTTTTGCATGGTTTTTATTTTTCAGTGATCATTCACTGCTGTGCGTATTTGTTTTAAATAGTGAAATGAAAGATCTATTTTATTCAGTGGACAAGGCAAAATGCAAATCATCCGTCCACCATTAAATCAGTTGTGGCGCTGACATTCAGACAACTGTCTCTGCTAACACGTTTTGGTAATGGAGTAAACCAAAACGGCCAAAAATAGCCATCACAAGCTAAGTGACAGCATCCAAACTCCAGACAATATTTGTTTACAGTAAATTAAATTCACAGTATTGGAAGTAATTCAGTGTGTGCATGGGACGCCTCTGGCAAGACATCACGAGAGTATGTTGCAGCTTCAAGGGCAGTCATACATGTTAGCTCGTAAATCGTCACCCTGAGCTGTCATGGGAGCAACAGCAGCAGTTTTCTGAGTCATTGTGGTTTCAGAAGGACATAATATTAACGCTGGATTTTGTTTGCTTGAGTCAGAATTTAACATGTAGCGATGTCTCATTAGAGAGCGCCAGGAGCTGTTTCAGATGCTGTTTCTGCATTCTTCTTCCTCTTACATCGCATCAAAGCATTTTTTGTTTTGCTCTTTTGAAAGGTTTACTGAATACAAACTAAAGCTGTGAGATGTGTCCCAATACAACTTTTGCACTTCTGATATGATGCCGATATTACATCTTTGAGTATTGTCCGATATTGATATCACTCCGATCCTATCCTGCACGAAGCAGCCATTCTTTTATTATTTATTTTTGCATTGTTGAATGTAGGCCTTGGCAATATGGCCTAAAAATAAAATGTGATTTAAAAAAAAAAAAAAAATTCCCCAAAAAGTTCCATTAAGATTTTTTACCTACTTTTTAAAGAAACCAATGATTATAAATGACAGATATAATTCAAAACAAGTTTTGATATGATGTTGTTCTTTTTAGACCAGATATAGATTGTACTCTTTATGCAATAATTTTCAAAGAACTAAATTAAGAGCTTCCTCTGGGATGCAATACTTCTGTTTGAATAACAATTCTGTAAACAAAAATGTTGGATTGTACATTACATGCATATAAATAATCTCCAACATTGAGATGAATAAAGTGCAAACTTAAAACTTCTGCCTTGAAAAACATATTTCTGTAAATATGTAGCATTACACATTGCATGCAAATAAATAAACTCCAATAAATTGACAAAGATACCAATAGTTATTAAATAGTAATACAAATCAATCAGATCAATAAGCTGCAAACTTAAAACGTATGTCTTGAATAATATAATTATGTTAATAAACATGTAGTATTGTACATAGTATGCAAATAAATAAGTAAAACCTTGAGATGACTAAATTATGTTCATGAGATGACTAAAGTTTTAGTAAGTGGGTATACGCAGGCTTTTTCTCAAGTATCCTGGGCTCCTTGTTAGTGTGTACTGATCTTAAAGACAATGTACACTTCATTGCACATGTAATATAGCACTATATTAATGATTAAATGTGTTGTAACTCTAAGAGTTTTGCAGCAGCACACGCTCGTACAAGCTGTCTGCTTTGTATGTGCAGTAGGACTGAAACTAACGATTATTTTGATAGTCGATTAGTAAACAATGATCTTGACGATTAGTGGACTAATCAGATAATAAAGCCCACACATATTTAGTGCCTCTAATTTTTCCATTGACTTCTAAATGCAGCTTAAGTTATTTTAAGCATACACCAACTATGACTGATTCATTCAAAATATTTATACTGTAACTGTACTGCTCATTCAGCTGTTAAAAAAGTTAAAATGACTAATAAATGTTGTCCATTTAAAGGAAAGGAAAGGCAAAGTGCTAAAAAAGCGATCAACCTTGTTTATTTCTATAAAACATTTAAAACACTTCTTTTCTTTGGAACAAACTTCTCGCTCTTGTTAGCATTAACCATGTTTTGCTAGGCTTGTGAATCCCCTAAGGAAGTAAAGGGCGGGCAAAGGCTACGGAAGCTCATGGTGGTGAAAATTCTGCTGGAGGAAAAAGGAGAAAAACATAGATTTTTTATTATTTAATTCGTGCGCAACAAAAAACTTGTATTATCGATAAAATCGATATATCGCCCAGGCCTAGTTGAATGCAAGAAAAGGCACATTAAAGTAATAATACTTAAACAGAGAACAACAGTGTTGTGATCACGCGGGCTCTGCATGCTGGAGCGAAGTCTGAAATGAACTGCTTGTATTGGAGTTCTTAAATTGGAGATTTTAAGTGCATGCCGATATAATCCAATACTCATTTTTTTGCTTATATTGAATTGATATCCAATATCAATATCGGATCAGGACATCCGTTGTAGTAAAGTTGAGTTGAGAAGTTTATTGATAATTGTGAATAGTCAGTTCATGCATACTACAACGTAGCTGCAGCACCCTTGCAAACGGTTACAAAAAACATTATGAACAGAAACCTTGAAGTGGAATGCCCTTGAGGTCAAACATGATCATTCTATATTTTTTGTGTCATTTTGTGGCTATTTTGCCAACCTTATTCTGAGAGGAATATTCCTAAAAAGGGCTGTTGAGAAACAAAATGTGCAAAGACAAGCAGACTATATAACAGTTGTGAAGTAAGTGGACACAAGTAGTAACATTTTCTTGGGTCCCAATGGAGTATCTAATAATACTATTTATTAGTATTTAAGTAACATGTCAGCCGGAGTTGAAGTAATGTTTATTTAGGAGTTGACCACTGTTAGCTATTTAAGTGTCTTACAAGACATTGAAGTCCAATTGACTGCTACAGTAATTGGCTGCAAGTGAGCCGCTACTTTTTATCGGCTGCAGCGTTTTTTGGGCTTTGAAAGTCTCCTATTATGCAAAATTGACTATTTAATGATGTTATCCCAGTCATTTGTGCCCACACAGTCTGTTTATGACCACAAAACATAACAGAAATGAATCATCTCCCTCACTTGTTTGCTCCACTTTGGAAAGAAAAAGACCTAAATCAATTTTGAAATTCTAGGTTTTTATGAACAAAAATTACATCGTCTAATTTGCATAATTGGCCATGACGCAAAACTCAATGTTTGTACTAGGGCTGGGCTGATAAAACTGATACCTCCCTGCTTGGCACTCAGCATTAACGGTTGGAATTGGGGGTTAAATCACCAAAAAGATTCCCGGGTGCGGCCAACGCTGCTGCTCACTGCTCCCCTCCCCTCCCAGGGGGTGATCAAGGGTGATGGGTCAAATGCAAAGAATAATTTCGCCACACCTAGTGTGTGTGTGACAATCATTGGCACTTTAACTTTTAACTTATCAATATATATCACGACAGACACATAATCGACATCAATATAAAATGCGTTCGATAAAATATTTAATATATATTTTAGTGTTGTCCTGATACAAATATTTTGGTACCGTTACCAAAATGTATTTCGATACTTTTTGGTACTTTTAAATACTTTTCTAAATAAAGGGGACCACAAAAAATTCAGTATTGGCTTTATTTTAACAAAAAATCTTACGGTACATTAAACATGTGTTTCTTATTGCAAGTTTGTCCTTAAATAAAATAGTGAACATACCAACTTGCCTTTTATTAGTAAGTAAGCAAACAAAGGCTCCTAATTTAGCTGCTGACGTATGCAGTAACATATTGTCATTTTCCATTCTATTATTTTGTCAACTTTATTAAGGACAAGTGGTAGAAAATGAATTATTAATCTACTTGTTCATTTACTGTTAATATCTGCTTACTTTCTCTTTTAACATGTTCTATCTACACTTCTGTTAAAATGTAATAATCACTTATTCTTCTTTTGATTGATACTTTACATTAGTTTGTTAAAGAGGTTCATTTAGCCTACTAATGTGTATTTATAAATGGTTGATTTATATAGGCTAGTAAGGTAAATCCTCCTCTGAGGAAGGCTGCAGAAGCAAGATAGCCGAAACTTGTCAGGTACAAAACTTTACCTTACTAACCTATATAAATCAACCATTTATAAATACTTTACATTAGTTTTGGATGATACAACAAATTTGGGTATCAATCCGATACCAAGTCGTTACAGGATCATACATTGGTCATATTCAAAGTCCTCATGTGTCCAGGGACGTATATCCTGAGTTTATAAACATAATATGAACTTGAAAAAAACGGAAAAAGATTTTGTGATGCTAAAAAATATCGATGATCCTCTGCTCGTAAACCAGCAATGACACGACGACGGGACGGTGGCAGTACCGAATATGATTCATTAGTATCGCGGTACTATACTAATACCGATATACCGTACAACCCTAATATATTTATATTTTTTGGTCGGAAGAAACCTCTTTTTTTAGTGTAAAAGAGGACTAAAAGAGGATGCGTTACCCGGCCCGGAGGAAGCCCGGGGCCCTCCTCCGGAGCTAGGCCCGAAGGTAGGGCTCGTCAGCGAGCGCCTGGTGGCCGGGCTTGCCATGGAGCCCGGCCGGGCACAGCCCGAAGAAGCTACGTGGACACACCATCTTCTCTGCCACGTGGGCCCACCACCCGCGGTCGGAACCAGTGGGGTCGGGTGCGCTGCCAAGTGGATGGCAGTGAAAGTGGAGGCTCCAGACGGACCAATTCGGGGCAGCAGAGGCTGACTTTCGGGACGTGGAACGTCTCTACGCTGGTGGGGAAGGAGCCTGAGCTGGTGCGAGAGGTGGAGCGCTACCGGTTGGATCTGGTGGGGCTTACCTCTACGCATAGCAAGGGCTCTGAAACCACACTCCTGGACAAGGGATGGACCTTGTTCACTTCTGGAGTTGCTCAGGGTGTGAGGGCACAGGCGGGTGTGGGGATACTCACGAGTCCCCGGCTGAGTGCCTGTACGTTGGAGTTCACCCCAGTGGACAAGAGGGTCGCCTCCCTTCGCCTTAGGGTTGGAGGGGGGAAAACTCTGACTGTTGTTTGTGCATACGCACCAAACAGGAGTTCAGAGTGTTCAGCCTTCTTGGATACCTTGCATGGGGTCCTGTATGGGGCGCCGGGGAACCATCCAAGCTGTGTACGGCAAGGATGGGACTTTGCTGACTTCAAGTGAGGAAGTCGTAGGGCGTTGGAAAGAGCACTTTGAGGAACTCCTGAACCCAAATACATCAGACACACCCTCCCTGATAGGAGCATGGCCTGAGGATGATGGGGGATCGACGTCGATCTCTCGGAGTGAAGTCACTGAGGTAGTTAGACAACTCCACAGTGGCAAAGCTCCGGGGGTTGACGAGATCCGTCCAGGAATGCTGAAGGCTCTGGGTGTTGATGGGCTGTCTTGGTTGATACGCCTTTTCAACATTGCGTGGAAGTCTGGGACAGTGCCGAGGGAGTGGCAGACTGGGGGAGTGGTTCCCCTTTTCAAAAAGGGGGACCAGAGGGTGTGTGCTAATTACAGGGGTATCACACTACTCAGCCTCCCTGGGAAAGTTTACGCCAAGGTACTGGAAAGGAGGGTCCGGCCGATAGTCGAACCTCAGATTCAAGAGGAGCAATGTGGATTCCGTCCTGGTCGTGGAACAACTGACCAACTCTTTACGCTTGCGGGAATCCTGGAGAGGGCCTGGGAGTATGCCTATCCAGTCTACATGTGTTTTGTGGATTTGGAGAAGGCGTATGACCGCGTCCCTCGGGAGATCTTGTGGGAGGTGCTGAGGGAGTACGGAGTGAGGGGAACCCTGCTGAGGGCCATCCAATCTCTGTACAACCAAAGCGAGAGTTGTGTCCGGGTGCTTGGATGTAAGTCGGATCCGTTTCCAGTGGGGGTTGGTCTCCGCCAGGGCTGCGCTCTGTCACCTATCCTGTTTGTGATTTTCATGGACAGGATTTCTAGGCGGAGTCGTGGCCATGGCGGAGAGGGTATACGTCTCGGGGGGCTAAAGGTTGCGTCACTGCTGTTTGCAGATGATGTGGTCCTGATGGCACCTTCGGTTCGTGACCTTCAGCTCTCACTGGATCGGTTCGCAGCCGAGTGTTCAGCGGCTGGAATGAGGATCAGCATCTCCAAATCTGAGGCCATGGTTCTCAGCAGGAAACCGATGGTTTGTACAGTCCGGGTAGGGGACAGGAGTCTGTCCCAGGTGGAGGAGTTTAAGTATCTCGGGGTCTTGTTCACGAGTGAGGGAAAGATGGAGAAGGAAATCAGCCGGAGAATCGGAGCAGCTGGGGCAGTATTGCAGTCTCTCTGCCGCACTGTTGTGACGAAACGGGAGCTGAGCCAGAAGGCAAAGCTCTCGGTCTACCGAGCTATCTACATTCCTACTCTCACCTATGGTCATGAAGTGTGGGTAATGACCGAAAGAATAAGATCGCGGATACAAGCGGCCGAAATGAGTTTCCTCAGAAGGGTGGCTGGCATCTCCCTTAGAGATAGGGTGAGAAGTGCAGTCACCCGAGAGAGACTCGGAGTAGAGCCGCTGCTCCTTCGCTTGGAAAGGAGCCAGCTTAGGTGGTTCGGGCATCTCGTGCGGGTGCCTCACGAGCGTCTCCCTAGGGAGGTCCTCGTTGCACGTCCCACTGGGAGGAGGCCCCGCGGCAGGCCAAGGACCAGATGGGGGGATTACATCTCCTCTCTGGCCTGGGAATGCTTCGGGATTCCCCAGGAGGAAGTCGCAAATATTGCTCTGGAGAGGGAAGTCTGGGTGTCTTTGCTGGAGCTGCTGTCCCCGCGACCCGATTCCGGATAAGCGGTTGAAGATGGATGGATGGATGGATGGTCGGAAGAAACCAGAAATTATGAAGCAAGATGCGTTTCATGAGATGATTGACATCATATGGCAGAGATAATTCAAAACAAGTTTTTTTTTTAATTTAACCAAAAACTAGTAGTTTGAAATGACACTGCATACACTGCATCTTACTCTTAGCAACATTCTAGTTTGTATATTGTTCTTTGTAGACCAGATATAAATTATATAAATATAAATATTTCAAAAAATTAAATTGCGAGCTTCCCTTGGGAAGCAATACGTCTGCTTGGATCGAATACTTCTGTTAACAAAACTGTAACATTGCACAAATAAACAATCTCCAACATTGAGATCAATGAAGTGGAAACTACAAACTCCTGTCTTGAATAACATATTTCTGTAAATAAAAATGTAATATACATTGTATCTAAAAAATAATGAAGTAAAACATTGAGAGAACTATAGTTTGTTTCGGTTTGGTGGTGTGCATGGCAACTGCTTTAGTGATTGCTCTACGCATTGTGCTTCTTTCTCATCATACATGGCATCATCATACATACCTTGTGGAAATGATTCTACCATAGTAAGGTGATTTTTAGCCTGTAGTTAGTTTGTTGTTGCATCTTTTTAGCCTCATAAAGAATTGTATTTCCCGCACTCGGCTGGAGGCTTCGGTTTCAGATGCTGGAACAAGTTAGTTGTGCTGCTGCCTTTTTGGAACAAACTTTGCAGTGTGCAGTCACTTTTTTTCCCACGCCTGTTGCCGCAAAACCAAAGTACTTAAAACACTTATTTTCTTAATATTAGCCATGTTTTGCTATGTGTGCCGCTAAGGAAGTAAGGAGACGGCGCAAGGTATGGAAGGTCCTGAGGGGCAAAAAGTATGCCGGAGCTAAAGCAGGAATAAATCCAAATTTTCATTTTTTAAATTGTCTGTAACAAAAACTTGAATATATTGATAAAATCGATATAACGCCCAGGCCTAGGCCCAGCCCTAGTTTTTGTACTGTGTGTGTGTGGATGGGTAGAAAATGTGCATCATTACCTCTTGTTTTTTAAACCGTATTTAACAACACAACTTGAAGTTACTGACTTAAGAATGTTGGTTTAATTTTGTGCTTGTGCTTAAAAACATTATTGACCTTTTACTCACTAATATGACAGTATGTTTTGTAAGACTCACAATGGCCTGTGGCGTTTGGACCTTAATTCTCTATCAGTAGGGACGTGTGGACGCTGGATCAAGCAGGGCAGGGTGCAGGCCTCGTCCTCATAACAGAGCTAGAAAATACGGCCTGGAGGTCTAAATAACTTCCCACCCCTGGCATACATTATGAGGTGTGTTCAGAAGCAGAATTACGATGTTATTATGTAATTGTGTTTCTGAGCAAGGGGGATAATGCTAAATCTAAAAAAAAAAAAAAAAAAAAAACAGAGTTGCCAATCCTTCTGTGGCATTCAAAATGTAATTGTGTTGGGCTGCCACATATGAATGTATGGGTAATCCTGTTGTTTTTTTTACTTCTGTAGAACACAAAAACATTATAGTAACAAAGAGGCTTGAGGCCTTGTAAATCTCAGCTAAAATATAAGTGTAGTTATCATGCTGAATATCTCGGAAAATGTCATTAATCACCTTTTACAACTAACCTCTTTTTGTGCAATGCAGACTCAAGCTTTTATCATGGGTGTTTTTCACTGGTTGTGTTGTCGTCATCCCACACACTGTGACAGAGAGAGGGGACAGAGGCGCAGGTCAGCAGCTCCGCTTATCAGCACATTCCTACCCTCCTGGGCTCTGTGTGGCCAGCTGATAACTTACACTGGGGCTTGATTGAGTGCAGTAGCTGATTTCCTGCTCCATGTCTCTGGTTAACATCAACGCCTTCATTGGTAGGAGGTTTTAGAGAGATGATCAAGAGAAATCACAGTCAAAAACATGGAAAACAAAATACAACATCCACTTTTAGTGTTAAGTTGATTGATGTCAACATTAACATAGCAGGTTGCTTAATCTGCAGCATCAGATTTTGCAAGTTTTTAGGCTACTTTCACACTGCAGGGTTGGATGTCTAATTCAGAATTTTTTTGCCAAATACTATCATTTTATATGGCAGTCCACATTAAAAAAAAATGTGATGGCTAATGTGAACGCATTATGACCTGAATGCAGCTATGATGTAATTACGTCACACGTGCTGCAGTGTTTACGGATGTAAACATGGCTTCAATTCTAGTCAATCTCAGTCTTGGTGCATTTGTGGCATTTTTCAAGGATTTTGTGCAATCAAAGTCAGCATTTTCTAAACCAAATTATTGCGTGTAGAAGATTAAGAGCAAGTATTTTGGCTCTGGTAGGTTGTGGGACATTTACTTTCACGTCTGCTCCGAAGAGCGTGTGGGCAAGCAGTCTGAGACGTGAGTGATTGAACATTAACGTGAGTTTCTAAAGGATTATTATCATCTGTTTTCTGCGCATTGATCTACTATTTATTTTGTAGCAGTCTGTTTTGGCGAATAATTATGACGTTTTGGTCTGATGAATGCGACCATAGTGTGGGAGCGTTCACACTACAGTTGCATTGCATACATTTCCGATTTATATCCGCATACGAAATAGGCCTTGGTTGGATATGAACAATTCATAATTGCACTGTTCACATTGACATGAAATAATCCAATACAGGTCGCAAATGGGCCAAAAAATTGAAATGGACCTTCAGTGTGAACAAGGCCTTATTTAGTGTTGTACTATTATAACAATCGGTTGCACAATAAACCTACACTGTCTTGTGAAATGTCAAGACTGCACAGTAACATTTTCACTTAACGTTGTAGATCCTATTAATTCCCATCCAGGGTTGTCTGGTCTCTTTAAATATACTTTACATCATACATCACATTCATACACACATTCACACACTGACGGTGAAGGATGCAATGCAAGGCGTTAACCAGACCCATCAGGAGCAAGGGTGAATTTTCTTGCCCAAGGACACAAAGGCTGTGACTAGGATGGCGGAAGCTGGAATCGAACCTTGAACCCTCAAGTTGCTCATACACGGCTGCTCTACCATCTTCACCACACCGGCCCTAATTTTCCAACACCATCCATCCATCCATCCATCTTCTTCCGCTTATCCGAGGTCGGGTCGCGGGGGCAGCAGCTTAAGCAGGGAAGCCCAGACTTCCCTCTCCCCAGCCACTTCGTCCAGCCCCTCCCGGGGGATCCCGAGGCGTTCCCAGGCCAGCCGGGAGACATAGTCTTCCCAACGTGTCCTGGGTCTTCCCCGTGGCCTCCTACCGGTCGGACGTGCCCTAAACACCTCCCTAGGGAGGCGTTTGGGTGGCATCCTGACCAGATGCCCGAACCACCTCATCTGGCTCCTCTCGATGTGGAGGAGCAGCGGCTTTACTTTGAGCTCCCCCCGGATGGCAGAGCTTCTCACCCTATCTCTAAGGGAGAGCCCCGCCACCCGGCGGAGGAAACTCATTTCGGCCGCGTGTACCCGTGATCTTGTCCTTTCGGTCATAACCCAAAGCTCATGACCATAGGTGAGGATGGGAATGTAGATCGACCGGTAAATTGAGAGCTTTGCCTTCCGGCTCAGCTCCTTCTTCACCACAACGGATCGATACAGCGTCCGCATTACTGAAGACGCCGCACCGATCCGCCTGTCGATCTCACGATCCACTCTTCCCTCACTCGTGAACAAGACTCCGAAGTACTTGAACTCCTCTACTTGGGGCAGGGTCTCCTCCGCAACCCGGAGATGGCACTCCACCCTTTTCCGGGCGAGAACCATGGATTCGGACTTGGAGGTGCTGATTCTCATCCCAGTCGCTTCACACTCAGCTGCGAACCGATCCAGCGAGAGCTGAAGATCCTGGCCAGATGAAGCCATCAGGACCACATCATCTGCAAAAAGCAGAGACCTAATCCTGCAGCCACCAAACCAGATCCCCTCAACGCCTTGACTGCGCCTAGAAATTCTGTCCATAAAAGTTATGAACAGAATCAGTGACAAAGGGCAGCCTTGGCGGAGTCCAACCCTCACTGGAAACGTGTCCGACTTACTGCCGGCAATGCGGACCAAACTCTGGCACTGATCATACAGGGAGCGGACCGCCACAATCAGACAGTCCGATACCCCATACTCTCTGAGCACTCCCCATAGGACTTCCCGAGGGACACGGTCGAATGCCTTCTCCAAGTCCACAAAACACATGTAGACTGGTTGGGCAAACTCCCATGCACCCTCAAGGACCCTGCCGAGAGTATAGAGCTGGTCCACAGTTCCACGACCAGGACGAAAACCACACTGTTCCTCCTGAATCCGAGGTTCGACTATCCGACGTAGCCTCCTCTCCAGCACACCCGAATAGACCTTACCAGGAAGGCTGAGGAGTGTGATCCCACGATAGTTAGAACACACCCTCCGGTTCCCCTTCTTAAAGAGAGGAACCACCACCCCGGTCTGCCAATCCAGAGGTACCGCCCCAGATGTCCACGCGATGCTGCAGAGTCTTGTCAACCAAGACAGCCCCACAGCATCCAGAGCCTTAAGGAACTCCGGGCGGATCTCATCCACCCCCGGGGCCTTGCCACCGAGGAGCTTTTTAACTACCTCAGCAACCTCAGCCCCAGAAATAGGAGAGCCCACCACAGATTCCCCAGGCACTGCTTCCTCATAGGAAGACGTGTTGGTGGGATTGAGGTCTTCAAAGTATTCCCTCCACCGATCCACAACATCCGCAGTCGAGGTCAGCAGAACACCATCCTCACCATACACGGTGTTGATAGTGCACTGCTTCCCCTTCCCGAGGCGGCGGATGGTGGTCCAGAATCGCTTCGAAGCTGTCCGTTCCAACACTAAACTGTTATAATCAGGTCAAACTGTCAGATAGCAAACGTGTGGAATCTGTCATGTCAGAGGCTGCTCTAAGGGATGTGAATGTAACTTTTCCTCCTGGCTAGTGGGGTGACATGGTGTTTGTCAAGCTTGACCAACTTGATGGTTTTTCTGATTCCTGAAGGCTAAGTGGGTTGTAATGACTAACGTGGTTTAGCTTGATCTTACTGTGAAATTTATGTTAAAAAAAAATACCGATTGCTTTTTGCATCTGTAGTATAAACCACATACCTGTTGTTTTAGTGAACACATTAGCTCTTTTTTGTCTAGAAGTCTATAAGCTTGACAATATTTGATCACCTCTCCAAAACACTCCATCAGATAGTGAAGGCATCTGTTGAACACAGAGAACACCTCATTGGCCCATTCTGCTGTTACCTTTTTTTGTTGCCTAAGAGTGTACAGCAGGGATCTCCAACCCCTGGTAGCTTGCCACCCCTTTCAAAGTGCAGTAGCTTGCCACTGAGTTCATAGATTCTATATAGATTTAGGGCTGCTGCGATCATGGCCAAAATAATCATCACAAATCTTTTTATCAATATTGAAATCACCATTATTGATCATGATTATTCATTATGTCGCGTAAAACATTTTTACTGCACTTTCTATTTAACAAAACAATATGAGAACTTTGCTTTCATTTCAAAATTAAACTTAAAAAGGAAAATAATAAGTAATGAAATTGAATCAACAAAAGACAAAGGGCTAACTAAAAATAAATATGCCATTTGAAAGGCTGTTTATAAATTGCAAACAAGTGATAAAATAAGATTATGCACAAAATACACACACCAAGGAACACTGTGCTGCTCACAGTATTTATAGGACATGATTTTGCCAAATAAAACATTATCACGTCCGTTATTTGAGAGGGGGAGGATACAGGGTCACTCGATGCATGGTTGCTGTAACGGTTGTTTGTTGTGGTTGGTGTTGAGGGAAAAAGGGAAGTGTTGTTCGTGCTTAATGTGACCCCGCAACTTGCTGATTTTGACTGTGCATATTGCGCAAAGCAGCTTTGCGGGGTGAGCATTGATTCCTCAGCGCAGGAGCATTCCCGGGTTTCGGGGAACGAGCGTAAGGGTGCCTAGAGAACAGCAAGGCGTGTGGGCATGCTGCGGGGTTAAAATGTTTGTTGGCATCTTGTGAGTAACTCTGCAGGAAGGGAGGGTACTGATGCAGGGCTCGAATTTAACCACGGCAACCGCAGCAAGTACCGCGACCGCCGTTCTGACTTGCCATAATGCCCTAAAAAAATGACCAGCATTTACGGCAAGAACATGCCGTGACCTCCCTTGACTTTTGACATTTTTAATTACCGAAAAACCGTAATTAATTAATTCATTTTAGGCAACTGCTTACGTCCTGAATATTGAAGCGCTGCAGCATTTGCGCATGCGCAGTAGAGCCGTTCGGCTCGGGAAACATGGCGGCGACTTCATGGACTTTGCTTTAAACATGTTCCCTCCGAGCTAACGGAGCCGATCGCTTCGTTTCACTTCATTTCAATAGTTTCTACTTGTGTGCGATTAAGAGCGCAATGCTGTTGGAGGAGAAAAATATTTGATGTTGCAGTTTCATTTTGAACTTGCAGCTAGCGTCCTTCCGTCAGCTGCTGGGACTGAGTTACCATGCAGCAGGCGATGTGTCGGGAACGTTGCCAGAACTTGTTTATAAAGTCTGTAGTTTGTTGACTGAGATGCTAACTCCTCCTTTAATTTAACTGCTAACTAACTGCTTTGTTAGTGTTCCAATAACATCAATACTAGCTCAAATGTTTAGTAATTTCATCGAATTGAACGCTGGCTGAGTTGTCGGTGAAGCACAAAGAGAGTGCGTTAGATGTGAGAGGTATCACTCCTCTTTATTTTTGTTGGCCAAACTGTTGCACTGAATGAAGTACATGGTTGTTGTTGAAGAACAAAGCTTGTTTATTTGACTCTATCTTCATTAGCCAAACTGCTTAGTTTTTTTTTTTTTACATTACTTGTGTTTTTTTCATTCCACAAAGTAATTACTTTAATAACCATTCATGTGACATTGCATTTTGTTCATGTTTTATGGTGTATAATTAATTCCTATATGACCGATTTCTACTAAAACTCTCAATGGATGTGTCCAGATACAGCATGTACATGTACACACATTAGTACATGTAAATGTGTGTACATAACTTAATAAGTACCTCTCTATGAAAATTTAAAAAAGGCATCATGTAATAAAAAATCTGACACACTGATACTATTAATGAGCACAAACACAAATATTTGTCTTTAGATATATAGATCTAGAGCATTTTTATTAGATATTACAAATTACATGATGGCGTCGCGTTCACACCCCAACACTGTTTTACCAAACATAATGAATTATCGTGATTAATAATCGTGATTTCAATATTGATAAAAATAATCTTTATTATTATTATGCCCATAATCGTGCAGTCATATGTGTAAGACTAGACCTCATATATGAACACTATTTTTATCTATATGGACAAAAAGTGCAGTTTCATCTTATGTCAAAAGCCGTCTTGCAAATTTTTCACATTTGTTATTTATTTATAGTATTATTTGGTTTCTGCCATATTAATTTGTTTATAATGCTTGTGTTGATTTCATATGCACATTCAACTTTCTACTTGAAGTACATATATACATTGTGAATGTGTTTGTGTTAATAAAATAAAATAAATAAAACTTGGTTAAAGGGTTTCAGTGTAAGTAGTTTTAGAAAATGTTTAGCACATTTAAAATTACCGCGATAATAATGATAACCGTGATAAGAAATTTTCATACCGCTACATCCCTATAATGGACAATTGTAACGTAATTGTTTCGTCGAATAAATTGATAAAAACACCCGACATGACTTTTTTTCTTACATTTTCAACTGTTTAAGACATCGCATAATTAACGTTAATAATATAAATAATATAAACAACATAGGCGCAACCATTTTGGAAGCGTGTGTCAAAGGTTAACCGAAAACAAGAACAGCAATGTTGTTCTGAGATTTTCCGAGAGATACACTAGTAGCATCAGGTTCAGGTGTTCGGTGAATTTAGGTCGTCATTCAGACCAAAGAGCGGATCTGTAGGGACCCACTGCCGGGTAAAGTGGAGGGTGTTATCCCCAATAATATATCGGCCCTGGAGGGGTCCTAATACCGGAAATGCAGTATTTGTGATTGATAAAACTTTCAGCGAACCAAAATTTAAGAAATTGTACCCGAAAGTTCATTACTTTGAAGTCGACCAATGAAAACGCAATAAATGGGGACGGAAATTTGACTCTGCAAATATAAACAAAACAAAACGCCGGCAAAAAGCGATAATCAATAAAAAAAACAAGGCAGGGTTGGCAAAAAAAATCAAAAAATCTACGTCCCGGAAATGCAGCAAAGTGTAATGAGGCGGGAGTCACATCTTCAAAAAAACAAAACTATCATTTTAAAAGTACCATATTTTGATTGATTTGATGTGATCCTAATTTATTTATTTTTTCTGCAAAAACTGAGAAGTAAATGCTGATTTCTTCACAGTACTAGGGCTGGGCGATATGGACGAAAAAGTATATCTCGATATATTTTTACTTAAACTCGATATTCGGTATATATCTTGATATATTTTTCTGTGAAAGTATACATATAAGGATATACATTTTTGAGCGACATTCAGTGAAATTGTAGTGAATGACAACTGTACTGTAAACAGTCAGTGACCCTTTTATTAACCCAGTTAGTGAAGATGGGTATTAACAGCACAGAAAATAAACTGTTTAAGTAGTACAAAATTACATAACATAAATAAAATAGAAAAATATTATTTCTATGTAAAATAAATAACAGCTGTGCAAATAATACAAATTGTATTAAACTCAGATAAAAGATACATTTGCAGGCTGTGTATATATATATATACATATATATATATATATGTGTGTGTGTGTGTGTGTCTGCCGGTAAATAGGGGGAGGAGTATATTTATAGCTAGAATTCACTGAAATTCAGGTATTTCATATATATATATGAGTACAGTACACAGTAATGAAAACACAGTTGTTCTACTAGATGTACTGTACTTGCTGCTTACTTAAAAAAAACAAAAAACACTCACCTTTAGGGTTGGGTATCGCGTATCGATTGGAACCGGGACTAACTTTCCGATTCTCACCGGGAATCGTTCAAAAGTTTAAATTTCGATTCCTAGTTTCGATACCCAGTCCGCCGACCGGAAAAAAAGAATAAGTCCGCCAACCGACAGAAGAAGCCGCTGAACACCAACGAAGAAGCGCCCACCGCCGTAAGTGTTAGCATAGCCGAGCCTATGTAGCCGAGCGAGTCAGTCAAGCATGGATAGCGGGCGTCGGCGGTCGAAAGTGTGGCTTTATTTTACTAAAAAAAAAGAAATATCGGCGAAATATAACACGTGCGACAGGACTGTTTCGTGCTTAGGAGGGTGCACGTCGAACATGATGAAGCACCTCCGAGTTCATGAAGTACAAATATATGCATGTCCCTTCGACGCGCTGCGCCGACCGTCCTCCTCCTGCTGTCAGATCTCGCTTTCTCCTATTTATGCCTTCAAGCTTCTTCCACACCCAGCGAACTTGTATTTTCCACAGCAGGAGACACTATCCTGCCTGAGAAGGCGGATATGGTCATTTTCCTAAACAAGAACTGTCTCTGATTTTATACTGTACCTGCTGCTAATCTGGACTGGGTTTTGCAAGCTGTTTCTTATTGTTTATTTGCTTTTCTGCACCAGGTTAGCCCATCAGTGGGAGCACGGTAACATGTTTAAGTACCTGCAGCATCATACACTTGTGTGTGTAAATGTGTTTTCATGAGGTTTCCTGCAGCATCATACACTTATGTGTAAATGTGTTTTCATGGGATTTTCAAAAATAAAGCTCTCTTGAGGAAAGTGTACCCCTATGAAAATGTATTTATAATATTTATATTCAAGTTCATAGATTTGATATTTATATTCTAGTTGAAAACAGCCCTGTGAGGAAATTACAGTAAAGTTCATAAAAAGTTAAAATAATTAAAATTGATGGAGAATGTCAGACTATTTCATTCAGAAAGACTGTATGTAGGTTAGCTAGCTCATTTAAAATATCCAAAACTTTTTTTTGACCCTGCCTCTTAAAAGAATCGGAATCGAGAATCGTCAGGAATCGGAATCGAAACGAAGAATCGGAATCGGAATCGTTCAAATTCAAACGATACCCAACCCTACTCACCTTTCACTATTTGTGTAGCCTTTGTTCTGCCATTTGCGTACTGGCGAGCGATCTCTGAATCCGGGAACATATCCTTCACGGATTTGTTGAAAACATCCGCAATTGGGAACGGGATGTTGCTTGCAGCTATCAGCATAGCCATCTTTGTCTCGGCATATGTTACACCCTCGGGTCTCCATTTAGCAAGGTGGCCCATAATACTGGGCTGTGACCGGTGCTGCGTTGCCGCCGCCTTGTGCTTCTCTGACCGTTCATGAGTGACTATATCCATTCGGCCACCATGTTCAATGGAGAAGTCTGATCTACAAAATTTGCAGGCAGCATAACCCTTCCCCTTCGAGCTGTCCTGGATGAACTGAAATTCTTGTTTCCAATCATTTTGAACTTGCAAGCGTACTTCTTCTTCTTACTCGTCGTCGCCATGTCTTTTCTTCGTTCTTTTGCTTTGTCTCTGTTATGTTTTTGGACATTACTACTTGCCGTAGTTTTGAAGCAATACATGATGGGAATCCGGATGTTGTGTGTCAGTGTATTAACGTGCTGGCTGAAATAAACACACGCTGAGAAATAGCTCCGTGCCTGCCTACTTTATGGGTTATAGATAAACCTATGGATAACGGAGACAATAAGTCTGCTTTTCAGGTGAGAGAGGATGCTAAAGGCAGTGCCTTTAAGGCACGCCCCCAATATTGTTGTCCGGGTGGAAATCGGGAGAAATTCGGGAGAATATTTGTCCCGGGAGATTTTCGGGAGAGGCACTGAAATTCGTGAGTCTCCCGGAAAATTCGGGAGGATTGGCAAGTATGGCCATGATTGCCTGATACAGCACAGAGGTAATGTGTGGGACCTTAATGTCATTGGCTGTCACACCTGGAATGCACCTGGAACATCAGCTGCATTACAAAGAAGAAGATAGCGTCAGCCTTTTATAAACACCCACTACTACAACATGTAGCTATTATATTATCCTTTAAGTGGCTAGGAAGAAAAACGTGTTTTATTGAGTTATTAATAACTCACATTTCTTGTTGGCATGTTTATGGTGAACTACTTTGTTTCCATTTTCTGCATCAGCTTCTAAGGCTCAGTTGCATTTGCTTTAAATTGTTCGGTTGCTCGGTTATGTATGAGTTGACTCCCCTGAAGAAAACCCAAAGAATCGTATATTCACGCGTTGTTCTTTAGCTTTTTGTACATGTCTGTTACTTTTTGTGACATCACTGTCACGTTCAACTCGACTTGGACAGCAGAAGGGGGCAGTGAAAATATCAAGCACGCTGTGAGACATGAGTGCTCGCACTCAACACGGCAGCTCGGGGGTTAAGTCTTATACAGCAGTTTGCACTGCGGATGGATGTTCGCTAGCACAGAGGATTCCCATGCTATAGCGAAACTGCAGATCCCACACAGATCGTTGCCAAGCCCGAGGGGATTTGGTTCAATCCCATGAGCGTGTAAAGAGCGAGTTGTGGGGAGAGATCCATTTTGAAGAAGGATGTTGGGAGAAGACGTCGCTCGCCTCCGCATGCAAGGCAGAGGAAGCATTTGGATGTAGCTCCATTGTGCCTCATCTGAGATCATAATTAGTGTTTCTAAAGTAAGAGATGGGAAGGAAGGTGTGGGCTGTTGTCTCCTTGCTATAATTGGTATTTTGTGCTGCTGCTGCTGGATATACTGAGTATCTAAAAACTGGACATGCGTTTGTAGTGCGCATAATGAACTAATGTAAGTTCCTCTGCTTTTTGTTTTTAATATTGCCGTTTGCAAACACTTTTGCAGGAATACTTGCGTCCATTTCATTTAATTCAGCCACGATTTATGACATGTGAAGCCAGACCCTCTTCAACAAATGGTTATAAAAAAAATTGTAGACCTGGACATCATTTTGTTCCCAAAAATAATGGAATTCCTGAACTTTTTAATGAAATAATTACCAACTTGACTATTTCATTTCTGTATGTGTATAACCCCCCCCCCCCCCCCCCCCCCCCAATATCCAATTAACAACACCTGTTGTATATCATGGGGATTGAATATTGTTTACCCTTTGTTGGGGATGTTTGCAAATCTACATTTTTCAAACCAAAAAATATAAGAAGAACACAACCGGCTAGCTTAATGTTACCATTATTGGTTTGAAGGGGTCCTCTTCTGGTTTTACAAGTAAAACATCTCTTGTGGTTTCCATAACATGTACTCGTGGTTCTTTGGTAAACATTTTACATAGATTGTTTTACAAACTATTTTCAAGACACTTTGATTGATTGATTGAAACTTGTATTAGTAGATTGCACAGTACAGTACATATTCTGTACAATTGACCACTAAATGGTAACACCCCAATAAGTTTTTCAACTTGTTTAAGTCGGCGTCCACGTTAATCAATTCACTTTCTGACCATCTCTCCAGAATTTTATTTACGTGCCTCCACTTCAACTGTGTTTTGTCCCTGCTAGCCATGTTGTCGTTTTCGCGCTTCTATATCGAGTCTACTGATAGATGTAGCTAAAACTATGTGCTACTTTTTATTAGAATGAGGATGAGGATTTTAGCATGCATGTGCATGCTTGAGCCAGTCTGCCCTACAACGAAAGGATAGAGAAAAATAAGGAACTTAGTGATTACAACTTTGGACAACAAAAGCTCTTTGAGTAAACCTCGACCATGTATTGAGAAATCTGCTGACGCAACTGTAGTCTCCAATTAATGGTTTCTCTTTAGCATAATGAAGGAAGGCAAGATTGTTTTGGAAATATCTCCGCCATGGCTCGTAGGAGTGTAATGATTTGTTTTAACAATAGTTCAATTCGATATTTGTAGTTGCGAATACGATTAATTCTCATTATTTTAGAACAATTTTGATCTGAAACAATTCATTGAGTTAAAACAGATTCAATAACCTTTTAGCAAAAAATGCTGAAATAATAGGTATCTCTTTGTAACTTCATGTGTGATTCATAAGAATCCAAATTCACAAGTTTTGTTGGGGATGATGCTACATATGTACAGTATATCAGTTGAGGAAAATGAATACATTACAATAATAACCTGTAATTTGATATTATTCATTTCATCTTCTGATACATTAAAAATGTAAATGGTAAATGGGTTATACTTGTATAGCGCTTTTCTACCTTCAAGGTACTCAAAGCGCTTTGACACTATTTCCACATTCACCCATTCACACACACATTCACACACTGATGGCGGGAGCTGCCATGCAAGGCCCTAACCACGACCCATCAGGAGCAAGGGTGAAGTGTCTTGCTCAAAGACACAACGGACGTGACTAGGTTGGTAGTAGGTGGGGATAGAACCGTGCCACGGTTGGGAGAGACGCCATGTTGTCGTCCATCACGCAGCAGATTTCTACATCATCGTCATCGTCATGGGTGGGATCAAGACAGGAAGTGCAGTCACTAATTGTATTAAAATAATAACAATTCATAGAAACTACAGGCCACATCTACATCTACATTTTAATAAATGCTACCATTTATTAAAAATGGTAGCATTTTATAACTTTGCCAGACTCAATTTCTCTTATTACTATGATGAACATAATCACATCATTTATTCAGAAAGTTTGAATAACACATACTATTAACCACAACATGTAAGTGATCTTGTTCTATTCTTAAACAAAGAAAACAACCTAAAGTTGTCTTTATTTTTAAGTTATCATGCCAGTATCATGACCAGTCTGGCCCACTTGGGAACAGATTTTCCTCCATGTGGCCCCTGAGCTAAAATGAGTTTGACACCCCTGCTTTAGGTTGAATTAACAGGAGAAAACACTTTTTGCTCACATTAGAAACATTCTAGCAATTTTAAATAAAAGTACAGTAACCAGCATTTTAACAGTAGATTTACCTGCTAAATAAAGTTCCCCGACCTGGCCATACAGTAACTGTTCTCCACCCTTGTGTCGCCGATGACGGACAGCGTCCAAGGTGTGCGGAAGATTGTATGCCTCCTCATCCCTGTTGATGTCATTGGTGCCTTGTTTCCTAATTCCCATAGCCTCCTTCATCCATCTCCTGTATTTCTTTCTTTCTCATCAAATGACTTCTTCATGTGTTCCGGGAGTCATGGTAACTTGCACCGCTGTCACTTCGGTTGTCGGCTGCGTCATTTTTTGGTATAAAGTTGTGTTGCGGCTTTATCATTGTGTTATGTAATTTGTATTTATTGTGGCTTTTGTAATCTTACTGTAGCTGAAAGTTATGATATGGAAATGCCTGGCACTGGAGAAGGAGAGACACAGTTGGAGATACACTGTCACACACTCTCTTAACAAGCGGTAACAAACTGATGGAGTCAAAACACACATTATACAAGAGCTGCTGTTTGCCACATCTCTTGCTCAGACATTCAACACACAGACACCCAAACTCTCGTTAGTCTGCTGCTCTCGCATATGTCACACTTGTAAAGGCACACAGACACTTGACACAGATATTACACTATTGTCTTGTGGCATTTGCGTTTATCATGACCTTTCTCAACCACCGTAGATATCTGCCATTTTTTTTTGGATGATGCCACATAGCGGAGAATAAACTTAACATCTAAGATCTTTATTATTAAAAGTTATAAACTTCATATAAAGTCTGCCGTTCGTAAATCCAATCTTTTCCTTTCCGAGTATCGATCAGGTCGATCCATTCCCTTTTAAAACGATCTTGGATCGATACCTATCTCTTTTAAAGCAAACTTGCCGAGCACAGATCGATATACTTGAAGTTTAGGAATAGCCATCCATCCATTTTCTACCGCTTGTCCCTTTTAGGGGTTGCGGGGGGTGCTGGAGCCTATCTCAGCTGCATTCGGTTGGTAGGCGGGGTACACCCTGGACTAGTCGCCACCTCATCACAGGGCTAACACAGATAGACAGACAACCTTCACACTCACATTTACATACTAGGGCCAATTTAGTGTTGCCAATCAACCTATCCCCAGGTGCATGTCTTTGGAGGTGGGAAGAACCCGGAGTACCGGAAGAACATGCAAACTCCACTAAGGCTGCAGCTAACGATTATTTTTCTATCGATTAATCTATAGATTATTTTTTTTGATTAATCAGTTAATCTATAGATTATTTTTTCCGATTAATCTATAGATTATTTTTCCTTTTGCCGATATTTTTTTTATTTAAAATGAAGATGACAAAATAAATGTAGGCCCGTTTTTTCAAAAGGCATGGCTTTTATTTACAAAAAAAAAGAAGTATGGCCACTCAGTCAACATTGACAACAACATGACAAAATATTCTGTAACAATGTAAACATTTAAAACTTTTAACATTTAACAAAATTAAAAGTAGCTTATTTGCTTTTTAATGTGCAAATATAAAAGTAAACATCCAGTGCAAATCTTAATATTCTGCAATAGTATAAGCATTTCAAAAGTAAAAGTATTGCTTATTTTGCTTTAAAATGTGCAAAAATAAAGATAAACATCCAATACAAAAAAGTGCAAAACGAAATATTCTGTAACAACAGTGTAAACATTTCAACAAAAGTGAAAGTATTGCTTATTTGCTAAAATGTGCAAAAATAAAGATAAACATCCAATACAAAAAAGTGCCAATCTAAATATTCTGGAGCACTGTAAACATTAAGTATTGCTTTTAAAATGTGCAAAATAAACATCCAGTCCAACACAGTACACAATAACCAATTCTACTCATTCCAGTGAGTGACTAACAGTTGTAATGAAGAAAGGTTAGCATGTCTACATGCTCTGGTTCTTTTCTTGTTTACAATATTCCCAGCAGCTGAAAATAGGTGCTCAGAAGGGGTCGATGTGGCTGGAACAGAGAGGTAATTAGCCTTCACCTCAAGCCAGGACTGCGAGTGAGCTGAGCTGCAGTTTAAGTTTCTAGAAGGTCAACGGGCTCATAGTGATGTTACTAGTAGTTGACTGGGAGGTGTTTATTATCATTTGGGGAGAGTCCGCTGCCTGATGCTCACCTGCTAAACACCTATCTGCTCGACGCTGAAGCGCTGACTACGTGCGCTCTGAATACGCACTGCTGATTGGCTGATAATGCTTTGTGTGTACCAATCAGATGGTTGTGTGGGTGGGACAATGCTGCATGCTGAGACAGAGGCAGAAGGAGCAAAGCAGCTTGTTAAGACTTTAGCTTAAGCTTAGAAACTCGTTCGGTACACCCCCGTACCGAACCGAAAGCCCCGTACCGCAACGGTTCAATACAAAACACGTACCGTTACACCCCTAGCAGATACAAATGACACATTCATGTTTTTGTGTAATGATGACAACGTATGCTCACGCGGACGATTGACTAGTTGATGGTTAATGGTTTTCTTTTCAAATGTTCGTTCATACCCGTTGTGCTGCTATGATAGGCCATTTCCGCTCGACACAGTGTGCATACAACAACATTATTAGGCCGTGTATTGAAATACTCCCACACTTTTGGCGTGATTTTTTTCCCCCTCGCTCGCACAGTCTGCTTTGCGCTCCGCCATGACGGTAGTGTGACATAAATATGCGACGCGTCGACGCACAAAAACGGCATCCACGTATTTACGTAACCGATGACGTCGACTACGTCGACGCGTCGTTTCAGCCTTAAACTCCACACAGAATATAAATCGATCAATTGTTACACCACTAATGGCTCCATTGTTTGATGTCAAATGTTCAGATCCCAAATACACAAAACCAGCTACTAGAAATTGAGAAAAGTTGGTTTTGCATAATAGGGCCCCTTAAAGAAAACATTTGATTAGAGCTGCAGATATTGATTATTTCATAATTGATTATTTGCTCGATTAATCGAGTTATCTGATAAAAACACTTTATAGACTCATAGCCTCAATGCCTATTTGAGGGGAAATAGTTTAAATAAACACATTTTTTTCTGCTTTCCATAACCTTATTTTTTTTCTAATAAATGCCCCGTCATCAACTTTGAAATTGTACTTTTAACATGTTTGCATTAAAAAAATATACTCCACTGTTAGCTGTCACATACTGTATGTACTATAGCTGTCATGTGCAGGGCTGTAGTAAAGGGAAGAATGGTGATGACAATTCTAAGGGCCCATAGCCTCTTGATACCCACCCTTAGCCTCCAGTAGCCTCTAAAACAAAACGATTATGCATACACTGAACTAATATATATTCATAAGAATGCATCTGAATTTAAAAAAGCCACAAGTCATACAATAATCTTATTTTAATAATTTCAACAACCCCCTTAATCGCTTCTTAAAAAGTGCTTTGGTCCACACTAATGTTCCTTCTCAGGTGTGTGCCTGCGCATTTGCGCACTGCTCCCGAGTCCTGTGTCCTCCGCGCACGGAAAATCTATGCAGCGCACAAAATCCAAATCCAACCTAAACTCTGAACAAAATAAACACGTAACCATGTGTTCTGTACCATTTTCAACAAGTGGTCACAACAGATAAATAAATGACAATGTCTGCCGAGACATTTAAAGGGGAGAAGGAGCTTGGTATGTATCAATAATCATTTCATTGAGCAAAACTGATCTGATACTGTCGGCCGAATTACGACAAAACCAGTATCTAGCAAAAATGGCCACTCTCTGTTGTAATCACACCAAACAAACAAATTATATGTCGTATTGACAGCAGCCGCGTTCTTTCATTTGCATCAAAAGACGCACACACTCTGCTCAGCCAGTGATGATGGTTCACGGCCACAAAAACAGTCTGACATCTCCCAACACCACACATAGCTCTGTTAGGTCGTTGACTCGTTACACTGTGATACGGTTCACACGAAGCCAATCAATGTCATTAACATCATGTTTGGTGTGCGTGTTGCTATTGCAGCAGCAGAGTTAAAAGTTAAATGCTGCATGCTTATTTTTGCAAAACAAACATGCACGTCACAACCACACTCTCAAAACACATGTGTGCTTATTCAAGTGACATGTAATAAGAATGTTAATTTTTGGATATTAATCATGACCATGATTCCTAGATCACATAAATTCCAAAAAACAAAACAAAAAAAAAACTGCAAAAGCAATGAGGTATTTTACACTCAAAAAGTTGTACACTGTATCCCATGCTTGTGTTACAGAATACATCTCATTGTGCAAAATGTGAATGTTTTAAGGTGAACAAAATGTGATCTCTGAAACTTATTAATCTATGTTAACTTATTATGTCAGGTTTGGGACAGGTGTGATGATGGTGTGGCGACAGTGCACATGTCTTATGTTGCTCACATGTGGTCCAAAAGATGTTGAGGGGGCTTGTGCGTTTGCTCAGAGACATGAAAAATTAAAGGGGGAGCGTTGGTCCATACCGCGTGCGGTTTGTTCTCCCAATGGTTCCTCATCGGATTTAAGTGAGTGCAAGCAAACGCCAGCTGGGTTAGGATGCGAGTCCGGACACCAGAAAGGAGTTAAGAAGAAGGCCAGGAGGAGGAGCAGTATAGCAGGGCCCAGGGCATTAAAAACTTACGTTAACTTGCGTTATCATGATGTGTTCAATGTGGACTTGTAAAATGTGTTATTAGGGGGACATTTGAATAGCCTAAATACAAAAAAGTTAAAAGACAACTATCCATCCATCCATCCATTTTCTACCGCTTGTCCCTCTCGAGGTTGCAGTGGGTGCTGGAGCCTATTCCAGCTGCAATTACATGATAACACTCTGACTTGTTAAGTGGTTTATTGTAAAAAAGAACACAAATTGTGTGTATTACACCAGGCACTGTCAAGAACACTAAAAAAACAAGAAGATTGAAGGTGGTAATGAATGGAGTAGAGGGGCCCACATCAATACTCTTCAGCGGGCCCAGAATTCCTAGCGACGGCCCTGGTCATGTGCACTCCATTGCAGTGGCCATGCAGAATGTATGACCATGCAGTTCGAGTTTTATAAATTGTTATTAGTTGCCTTCCGCCCGATTGTAGCTGAGATAGGCTCCAACACCCTCTGCGAACCCGAAAGGGATAAGCGGTAGAAAATGGATGGATGGATAGTTGCACTCCTTAATTAATCGATACAGCAGAATATAAATAAAGCTTTTTTTCTAATCAATTTAATCAGTTGATAATTTCATCCCTGGATTTGACAAATAAATGTCGATTTTTGTCCCAAACAAAAGTTAAAATTGGTTAAAAAAAAAATCAAAACCGATGCAATGGCTGCAGTACAGAGTTTAAACAGGCTTGACGTTCTTTTTCTTTGCGTGTATCATGAATGTTTAAACGAGGAAGATGGTAGGCGAGCACTCTCTAAACATCTACCTAAAAGTGATATACATCAGCTTGAAAGCATACACATTTTCCATCGGTTATGAAAGATTTTGTGAAAATTGTGATGTTTTCCTCAGACAAATTGGCCACACTAAATTGGCCCAAGTGCGTGAACGTAAGAGTGAATGGTTGTCTGTCTCTCTGTGTAGGGCCACTTTGGCCTTCCGCCAGAGTGCAGCGAGAATAGGCTCCAGATCCCCCCCCCCCCCCCCCCCCAACCCCTACTCAGCAGTGCGCCCCCTGCTTTATTGCACCATTAATTTCACTTGATCTGTGATATTTGATTACTGTAAAGCCCATATATTTTCTCATGAGCTCATGCTGCTTCAAGTTTCCATTATTACTTTTCCACCATCATACGGGCATAATTAATGGGAGATATCTCCTCAGGTCCCAGAGGGGCTTAATTGAATAAGGAAGTGCCTTTTTCCTCCAAACCACGCAACACCATAACAAAAACACTCTGCTCATGTGAGAAACACCATTTTGCATTCGTTGGAAGGGTTAGTTTTCTCTGCCTAGGAACATTTTGGGAACCTTGCACTCTGTGTATATATGTGTATATACATACGTACACATATGTACATATACAGTGTTGGTGCTAGGAATTGGGACCCCATCAAGTCATAAAAATGGGGTCCCACAGTAAATTCTTGGGGTCCCACTTTTTTGTAACCGTTTTGAAAACAAATGATAAATGTATGCATTATCCTGTTGTATCTCACATTCTATATGGTGTTTTGGAAAAAGGTTGTCATAAACATTATTTAATTCATTAAAAAAAACAATACAAAAGAAAATATTTTTTTATGCATATGTAAATGTATTCAGTTATAAACATTCATTCACTTTATTCTTTCCTTCATTGATCTAAACTTTACCGCTGCCGGTATTTTTTTCTATATTTTTATTTAATAAGTTGTAGGTGTGGCAGCACGGTGGAACAGGGGTTAGTACGTGTGCCTCACAATACGAAGGTCCTGGGTTCAATCCTGGGCTCAGGATCTTTCTGTGTGGAGTTTGCATGTTCTCCCCATGACTGCGTGGGTTCCAAACCTCTGGGTACTCCGGCTTCCTCTCACCTCCAAAGACATGCACCTGGGGATAGGTTGATTGGCAACACTAAATTGGCCCTAGTGAGTGAATGGGAGTGTGAATGTTGTCTGTCTATCTGTGTTGGCCCTGCGATGAGGTGACGACTTGTCCAGGGTGTACCCCGCCTTCCGCCCGTTTGCAGCTGAGATAGGCTCCAGCGACCCCGTGAGGGACAAGCGGTTGAAAATGGATGGATGGATGGAAGTTGTAGGTGTATTTATTTCAGTATAAAAGTGTAAAACGTTCTTTGTTCCGGTCATGAAATGATGATAATGGTGTGCCAGGGTATACATACATTATTTATTTAACGCTTAAATCTCTAGAGTCTACATCAACATCAGATATCCGTCAATTCTAAGTTTTTTGGGGGTTTTTATGTTGTTTTTTTGTTGGTTTGTTTTTCTTCCCTTTTTGTTTTTTTTATGGCAAATATACAAAATCTTCCACAAAAACTATTTGTCAAAGTGGATCATTTGATGTGAAGTAATCGGAGCCTTGGATAGGTCAATAATTCATAAAACCGTTGATTTTGATTCAATATTATGTTTTGAGTCATGACAGTTTTAAAGAAAAAAACACCCTTGTTTTATTAGTCAACATTGCAACTTTCAAAATAACATCTGTAAGCTTTTTTATTCCACTTTTTTGTTATGTTTTTGTTTATTTTAATAGTATATTTAAAATGTGCTGTGGGCCTTTTAAAACATTAGCTGCAGGCCGCAAATGGCCTCCGGGCCACACTTTTGACACCCCTGCTATAGATAATAAAAAATTCAATTTGATAAATCTATCGATAAAAAGCAGAGCCTGGCGATGCAAGCGCGTTTATCATAACGCACAGTCAGCCTCTCTGCTTCAGTAAACAATGACGGTGATGACGTCAGCGATGCGAGCGACACCTGCTAACTTGTCAGCCACTTCTCCAAGAAACTCCTTTTGAACACTCCTCGCACATTAACACTTCAAAAGGCACATATTTTTTCCGTTTATTGACCTGCAAAGTATGTTTTTGGGGTGGAGGAGTCTGGTGGGGTGCTGGTTAGCTCAAAGCTAACAGCTAGCCTGTCTCCATCCTCGAACGATGGTTGATCCAGCGGGAGATAAAAGTGAAGTTTCCATGGACTCACAAAGACTAAAACAAGTCATTTACTGGAGCCATGGCACAGGATAAAGTTAAAAAGGTTGACTTTACACTCACCTTAGTGTTTACCATGTAGTCTTTCTTTTGACAGCCCCTTGCAGTAAAGTTGTCCGAGTACAAACTGAGGCAGTATTTATAAAACTTGCGGCGAATCAAAATTTAAGAAATTGTACCGGAAAGTTCATTACTTTGAAGACGACCAAAAAAACCCAATACGGTTACGGCAATTTGACCCGGCAAATATAAACTAAACAAAACACCGGCGTAAAGCGATAATCGATTAAAAAAAATTACAATCCGCGTTCCCAGGGACGCGCGGACTTCCGGAAATGCGCGTCCTGTCTGATTTCAATGCATAAAAAGACACAAAAAGTGCGTTAACGCCAACAGTGATATATATACATACATATATATGTACAAATGTTTGTGTGTGTGTATAGATATATATATACATATATACAGTATATATATATATATACAGTATATATATATATATATATACAGTATTTATTGTTTTGTTTTGTTTTCTTGTGCAGTGTTTTCTGCTTTTTTTTATGCTGTGACCTTTGTAAGTACAGTAATTGGCTAATCATGGAGCTAACTATTACTTTCAGCCCTAATTCAATAGGTATATACATTATTAGGTGGACAATTGATTTACAGGGAGACTGTTAGTGCCTACATTAAATTAGAGTGTGACATATTGTGTATTGATTTGACACAGTCCATTGTGACCACATATTTCCTGCCTCTCAGCTGTGCGATCCATCTGTGTGAAAGTCCATCTGTCTTGTGGCTGCTCCCAAGTTGCTTGGTCGTAATCCGCCCCCCAAGCATGGCCTGAGCATCTCCACCAAGCTGCCAACATTGGCTCTGCCTTGTGGCATGAGGCTTGTGTTGGCCGGCACCAGTTGTTTGTGCTCAGGCAGGACATGCACTGCAAAAACACATCAGTCACTGGTACAGCTTGAACGGCCATCTGCACACGAGCTGTTATAACCCCACTGATGCTCTAGCGCTACTCCTCTTTTGGTTAGACAAAACTTCAGTGCTGAATGGGCCAAGGAAAAGCCCATTGTGGTTAATTTTGTGGTTATTTGGGTGTTGAGGTTAGCATCTCCTGTGCACCATGCCACTTCTGGAATGGGCACCATTAGTTTGAGTTTATGAATAATGCAAACTTTTAAGTAGTTTATAGTACTGGTGGGCCTTGTGTTACAAGAAAATTCAATTCATACGACTGCAAAGTAAATTTGGTTACAGTGTAAGTCTAAACTCAAAGTATATTAACACTTAAGTCACTCACACTATAAACAGAACACATGGATCACATATAAAATGTTGTATTGAAAAGGGGGAAAAAAATGGTAATGAAGACAGAACAACTCCTTACTTTTATACCTGTGGTTGTCTTGCAAGAGCGGGAAAGACAGGCTTGTTTGGAGGTTGAAGTCTAAATAATGAGATCTCTATGCTGCTTCGTTATTACTGTACATTTTTTAGTAGTTTTTTTTTACATGTTCAAAATGTCCTTAATGATGCTGGAAACATTTTAGCGGCTTGGACCAAACCATTTTGCCAATGTGGATTTCTTCACTTCTCCACTGTGCATTTTACAATGTCTAATTTCACCTCAGTTTTATTTTATTTATTTTTTATTTTTTGTGTTTGTTTTGGTTTTACATGCTGCCACCAGGAGTGTTTGCCTCACACTTGGGAGACATCATGAATATTACAGTTAAAAAGTAAACCTAAAAAACAAAAGGCATGTTGTCAGTGTAACAATGTGCAACAACGTATTTCTCTGCCTGCACGTGATAAGTAGTTATTTTTCTTTTTGTAAAAAGGACTACCAATAAATGTGTTAAGATTTTTGTCAGTATTAAATTATGTTGGAATTATGTGCCTACTTGTGCACCAGTAGTGTGCTGGTCGGGATGACGATGAAAGCAAAACCTGGACTGCTTAAAATTACAGAATCTGTTCTTGTAAGATCACAATAAAAGTTAACTTTACCTCGCCACAATAGTCCCATTTTGGCCTGTGACGCACCCGGCCAGTGCAACTTGTCGCTAGCCTGATGATTTTACAAGTTTCTTTGGATACTTTGTTCATCTAAAAGGTAGAGGCCTTTTGGTACACAAAATGCAGCAGTGTTCCCTGACAAGATCTGCAAATGTCAGACCCCTTAAAAAAAAAAACACCACAGTGCCGCGCCGCCCCACACCCCAGTTGCCGGAGAAACATTCTGTAGGAGGGGAAAAGCAAAACTGTATTCCTTCAAAGGGAAAAGCAAAAGTGTGTGGAAGAGAGGGAGTGCTTGGTGTAGAAGAGATAAAAAGAACTGGTGGGCACTTTGATACTTTACAGTTCTTTTTGATTTAAAAAAAATAATTGTTGGGTTTTGATCGACCATCCATTTACTACCGCTTGTCCCTCTTGGGGTGGCAGGCGGCTGAAGCCTATCCCAGCTGCACTTAGTCTTTTTGTATATTTATGCATACATGTGTATTTCCTGTGAAAAATAAGTCTAAACAAGCAAATTTGAAGTCAAATTGCACTTTCCAGGCGGGGCTGCTGACCAATAGCACAGCACCGTAAATTGACCTTCTTGAAAGAGTCTCTGTTGTAATAATTTTTTCTGCAGTCACCTTAATAGTCACATGCATGTCTTCCCCCTCTCAAATGCTACAGGACGGAGTGATTTCATTTAAATGTGCTTGCACCCTTCTTGTGTTGAATCCCGCCATAAGCTGCCTGAGGAATTAATGACTGCGGCTGCCAGGACAAGACCGTGTGGCCCCTCTTGTTGCGATTTATGCCGCCGTGTCTCATTAAGAATCCTGTTAGCTAAATCATGATTAGATAGATAAGGTTGTCTCGTCAAATCAAAGTAGTAATATTGATCCTGCTGAAAAGAGAAATCAACTGCAACTATGGCGGGAAGTGTGACATCTTCTCACCTGCTTAGGAAACCATTTACATTGCAAATGAGGCTTGTTGGATGCAGCTTTTACTACCCTCCAAACTTGATGGTGTTTTATAAGCAGCCATTAAACATCAAGTGGAGGTGAAATGATGGAGAAGCATAGATCGGTTAAAGAATGATCTTTGAATGGGGTGTTGAGGACAAGGTCGCCCTAACAGCGGAAGGAGTCAACCTTCGTCTCATCCTCTCATGGGGTTACTGTGACCAAGGCTGTGCTTTAATTTAATTTACTCCGTCAGTGTGTCCTCATTTTATCTTACAAGGTTTTGATCATTGTGTTAAGTACACTATAAACAAGGGAGTGTGTCCTTAAACCTCCAGGTAGGAGGACGTATTTGTGCTGTGTTGGATACAAGTTATGGATCACCACCTTCATACACATTCTGCGGATTACCTCTTGTAGCTTGCATATAGCTGCCGATTGATTATGATTTCATTCCAGCAGTCCCCCAACCTTTATTAAGCCACAAACAGGTCCACATGCCCACAAACCTCATACGGAAATGGCATTTTCTATAAAAAAAAAATTAATCACTGCTCACTCAAGTTGTCTTGTGACTCGGTTTGGCCCCAAGTGGCTGGGGACCTCTGACTTTGTTGGGTTTTATTCAAACTATATGGCGACTTTTGGGGCAACATTAATTTCCTTAATTTGAGTAGCATCAAAACAAGGGTTCAAAACACTTATCACAGAAAAATTATGGTAATTGGAAATGGATTTTCCCCATACGATGGTATTTACAACACTGTGAAATGTGTTGATTTACCCGCTGTCAAAATGACATCTGCTGGTGAAATTTACAGGACATAACATTTTCTGTAACTGTGTTACTCATCATCTCCATTGTGTTTCTTTTCTAGAGCGCAGCAATGGAGGAGACTGTCATTTGGGAACAGCACACTGTAACACTGCACAGGGTAAGTATTCGAAAATCCTCTTTGCAAACCAGTTCCTGGTCCAAATCTCTGGATATCTTTACTCCTCTGCACTTTGGTGCTGATTATACAATGCACGTAAATGAAGCTGTTAAAATACAGGCACTTTCCTAGTGTTGCACAGCAATTTGATGCACATACTTACAGGTACTTCAGTCATTGAATTAGGTTCCACACTGTAGAAAATAGTAAGAGTTTGGCTGGTATGGTCCATTTTATGTTCACTGTCACATATTTATGTGTATATATATATACTGTGTATATACATACAGGCACCAGGGTTTGGCTTTGGGATAGCCATATCAGGAGGTCGAGATAACCCTCATTTTCAGAGCGGCGAGACCTCCATTGTCATTTCAGATGTGCTAAAAGGCGGCCCAGCTGAAGGCCTACTACAGTAGGTTATCCTGCTGTTACTCTCTAATAGTACTATTATATTTCCCTATCCTACAGTATTCCTGAATGTCTCATCGATGTCTTTCCCTGTAGGGAAAATGACAGAGTGGTCATGGTCAATGCTGTGTCCATGGATAACGTGGAGCATGCATACGCAGTCCAGCAGCTTCGTAAAAGTGGAAAAATTGCCAAAATTGTGAGTCAAAATCATGTTATTAGTTACTGAAAAATAGAGCTGTCTAATGTGCTTTTTTCATTTCTCACATCTAACTGATCAATGCGATCAATTCATCCCTCTGTAAGTGATCCCTTCTATTATCCGCTTTACTTTGCGCAGACAATCAGACGGAAAAGGAAGGTGCACGTCCCCATGGGTCGCCTCGGGGAGCGGGAAACCATGTCGGAGCACGATGAGGAGGAGGACAGCTATGACGAAGAGATATATGAGACGCGGAGTGGACGTAGCGGCGCATACAGCGGCGTGGGCGGAGCCATGGGCAGACGAAGCGGTCGGAGCTGTGGTCGACGAGACAGGGAACGTGAACGCAGTGGCTCACGAGAGAGGAGTCTTTCGCCGCAGTCGGATCGCCACTCGCACAATTTACCCCCTCGTCCTGCCAAGGTGACACTGGTCAAATCGCGCAAAAATGAAGGTGAGGCTCACAAAGTCGGGGACAGAGGAGAGAGAGACAGTTCAGCTGTTAATCACCTCCAATTTTCTTTTCCCGCTGCTTTTAACAGTTGAGTCAGCTTTAGAATAAGAACTCCCAAGTCAGTTTTGGTTAACATCCAGGGAACACAAAACTTGCCAGCTGCAGCAGAATCCAAGTTAACTCAAATAAATCTAAGTAAAAGAGGAATTAATCTTCTCTAATCTTCACTTTGTTAATCTTGGAGGAAGTAGCAGCATCTAAACGTGTTCAGCGCTGTACTCTGTGCTAACCTTGTCATTTGTTGTTGTCGTTCTCCAAGCAGAGTATGGTCTGCGCCTTGCCAGCCACATCTTCGTCAAGGACATCTCCCCCGAGAGCCTGGCAGCCAGGGATGGAAACATCCAGGAAGGGGATGTCGTACTGAAGGTAAGGGGAGGAAACATCATGAAACATTAAATTGGAATCTAACAGCTAAATATGTGGCATGGTGTCCTCGGTTTCTATTTTGTTGTTAGAAGTGCAAATAAGAAGTGGTAATGTTGTAGAATTGTTAAGTAGCAGCCCCTTCATCTTTTTTCTTGCTGTTTTGTGCTGTCAAATGTTGCATAACAGCACTTCCAGATGCAGCCTAATGTTTCCAGAAGCGCCTTTGTTTCTGCAGCGCACGTAAAGTAGCTGTGTGTGCGTAACAGGTATCTTTTGATCTGTACTTGTTCTCAATCAATTATCTTCAGGCCTGTTCTCTTTTAATGTCTGCAAAAAAGAAATCCTATTCAAATAAAAATATTATGCGACCCTCAGCCTACTTCACTATTTACTGTCCAGCTGCAACATGAGGTTTCTCCACAATATCTAATTAGATCCAAAATAAGAGCAGTCTCGATCAAAACTGAGCGGCTCATGTTTGGAAAGGGAGTTCTATTATTGGATCTCACTGGCCTATGTATCTATTGAAGAATCCCGTGAGGGGTATTTCCTTGTCTGCTGTTTCTCATCACTCTTTAATTTCATTTCACCCTAAAATATATGACCGGTGCTGCTCTTAATCTCAAATCCAATTATGTATATTAAATATGGTAATAAAATGCTCCTTCATCATGTCACGGCTAGAAATCTTTTTTCCCTATCCTCCTAGATCAACGGCACAGTGACAGAAAACCTCTCCTTGATTGATGCCAAGAAGCTGATAGAAAGGTCAAAGGGCAAGCTAAAAATGGTTGTTCAGAGGGACGACAGGGCAACCTTGTTGAACATCCCTGACCTTGATGATAGCATTCCTTCAGCAAACGCCTCCGACAGAGACGGTGAGAGTGGCGATAAGTGTTTGGCCTCTTTCACCAGGGTGTGTTTGAACAGTGTTATGTGTATGATCAGACATTTCAGATATCCATTCGCTGGCATCAGACCATTCCAATCGATCGCATGACCGACATCGTAGCAGCCGCTCCCGCTCTCCAGACAGGCGATCGGAAGCCTCAGAACACTCCAGACATTCGCCTCCTCAAATCAGCAATGGCAGGTAAGGACCACCTATCCACTAATTAATGTTTCATCCTGGGGTAAAATGCAGTAGATTTATATTGTACAACACATTCCCTTTTGCTACAATCGGCATGTTTTAATTAGGGCTGTCAAAGTTAACGCAATAGCAAGTTAAGACTAATTTCTTTTAAAGACAGTAATGTTTTGTTTGTGTTTGTTTTGAGTTGAAGTGCCTATTGTTTAATAAACAAACATTTCCAGTCCCATATTTAATCGCACTGTCCGTAATTAACTCATAATTAATCGAAACATGTTGGTTGTATTATAAACTTGAAAATGATCTGTCCAAGGTACATTTATTAAGACAAAAAATATGTGTGCAGTTATTTCGATTAATTATGAGTTCATTACGGACATTGCGATTAAATATTTTAACATTTGACAGCCCTAGTTATGATCCAAAACTGCCACCAGTTGCCTCAATTAATGAGATTTTCCTATTTTAATTTCCTTTTCTGTGGCCAGCTGGAGAATACCGTAAGTTTTCCATTGAAAATTAGTTGTAGAACTAGTAATAATTAGATAAATCCTGTGTAGGTGGATAGTGTGGATTTAATTTGTTTTTACTATGAGAAACCATAATTTCAAGAATGAAATATATATTTTGTCATGTAATAGCGAGACCATCGTGTAACAGTATTATAAATCATTCAGCAATGCACCTTGTTTTCCAGTAGGTTTCACAGTCTTGCAACACACAATTATCTGGTTTTGTTTTCTGTATTATCATCTTCCTAAAATAATGGTCTTTGTCATTTTTTGACCACAGTCATTTATTTTGCATAATTTGTCTTTTTACAATGCTGGCCACCTGGGGTTGAACATATCACAGGGTTATCCTTAAAAACACAAAAAGTCAAATTTATGGGATTTGGGGGTTTATTGAAAAACTTGAAAATATGATTTAGAACATATATTCAGAAAGATGATAATATTTTGGAATACAAGCCAAGTAGTGGTAAAGTATGGTTTCAAAAGTTAAGGTGTTAAATATGTCCCCAATTTAAATGGTTTTTTTTCTTTCCTCTACTGCACTCTGTAGTCAGCTACACATTTAGGTTTTTGCCGATATCATTTTGTAACAATACTGTATAAATTATTCTAAATTGATGTTACTTTTCTGGTTCCTGCCGGGATTGTTAGGCTACACTTCTGGTTGAATGGCAAAATGGAATGTTGTGCTGAAAAGCTAAGTTCGTAACGGTACTGTATCAATGTCTAATGTGGCTACCAGGGCAGTGGACCAGCTTGTTTTAAAATGCCAATTCTGTCGACATACCTCAACCCCACGCCACAACACTGTGTAAATTCACACGCTGGTTTGGCATTTTGCCAGCATTGATGGGCTAAACCAGTAAGTTGTAAACAAGTAAGGGGGTGTGTTGGTGTCTGTTTTATGGCCAAGTGCGTGATATTCATGCAAAAGACACCACTATGTGGCCTTGATGATGACTTTTGGAATATATTAATATTATTCCAGCATCCTTACAACTGTGCAGGCATTTACATATTCACCTTGAAGAAAGCAGAAGAGATCTGAAAAAATGTGCCCTTGAAGACCAAGATGCAGCAGGCTGTGTCATTTGACCTGTTTTTTAAAAAATTTTCCACTTATGGGAACATTTTAAATCCACTTTAGTGTAGTGCAAGCCTGCTTGTAGTTATTTTTAGTCAAGATGAGGATCTTTGCGTTATCGCCTGTCGCTTTCTAGCTCTTGTAGTGCTATCTATGTTTGAAGTTGAACCGAGCAAAATCTATATCCTTCATCCTCAGTCACAGAAGTCGAGATGATGAGCGGGTATCGAAAGCGGCCTCAACACCAGCAAAGCTTTCAGAAGAACTCCCTCTGCCCAAGCCGAAGGAGGCAACACTCGCTCGGGATGAGAAACAACTTCTGCCGCTTCCAGGTCAGACACACAAGCGTTAGCAGTTAAACTGAATCTTTGCCAGTGTGTCCTCCATTTCAGAAGCAGCAGAACAGCAACGAATAGATCTAGCTGGACACAGCTGGATTTTTTTAAACTATATATATGTACATATATACTGTATATATACATGGGGATAGGTTGATTGGAAACATTAAATTGGCCCCAGTGTGTGAATGTGAGTGTGAATTTTGTCTGTCTATCTGTGTTGGCCCTGCAATGAGGTGGCGACTTGTCCAGGGTGTACCCCGCCTTCCGCCCCAATGCAGCTGAGATAGGCTCCAGCACCCCCGCGACCCCGAACGGGACAAGCGGCAGAAAATGGATGGATGGATGGATGGATGTGTGTGTGTGTGTGTGTGTGTGTGTATATATATATATGTATGTATATATATACATATATATATATATATATATATATATATATATATATATATATGTACACACACACACACACACACAGCCGTAAGCATAAATTCCAAGAAAAAGTTCAGCTTCAGATGCCTGCTGAGCCAGGCTTAGTTTGCCTGGAGCCAAGTGAAAATAAACCATATGAGCTGATTTAGTCTGACGTCTCTCTCCAGCCTGCAGCGCTCTGCTTCCTGTCTGTTTGTCTTTCCTGCTTAGGACACTGTGTGCCTTCATTGCGTGGGTGTTTGTGTACGTGTGTCTGTACGCATTGTGTGTTTTGTTTATTCATCGTTGACTTTTTTGTGCATTAATAGTTTTTTTTAATGATACTTTTTTGTATTCAGAGCCAAAGCCAGTGTATGCCCAGCCTGGACAGCCTGATGTAGACCTGCCTGTCAGCCCATCTGACGCTCCTGTGCCAAGTGCCGCTCACGACGACAGCATCCTTCGGTATTACCAGTGTGCATTTAGACCAGCTGTGGCATTAATTTAGCCTTGACAAAGATAATACAAATTTTTGATTGGAAAAAATGTCACATGTTAAACTAAGAAGCACAACAAATTGTTACCTTTATGCTCACAAAAGCACTACACTTAAGAACTGGGGAAATATTTGCTTCAATTAGCAACACTTTTGGAAGTGCCAGTCCTGCTGTGATCTTTACAAAGCTGCATGCTGTGATCTTTACAAAGCTGCATGCTGTGATCTTTACAAAGCTTTAATGTATATAAAATGTATAAAATCGTATGTTCACAAGTTGAATAACCGATTTTGTGTAAACTATGTACTCAATGCCTGGTGCTTAGAAAAAGACACCGCATATTTATTATTTCTATTGTGAAATATTGATGTAGAACAATACATCTGCTCATTTCCATCCATCCATCCATTTTCTACCTCCTCAAGGTCGCAGAGGGCTGGAGCCTATCCCTGCTGCACTCGGGCGGAAGGCAGGGTCATTTTAATTAATTTAAAGGGGACCTATGATTCTAATGTACATTTGAAACACTTCCTTTTGGTCTAGATCAGTGGTCCCCAACCACCGGTCCGTGATGCATTTGCTAAAGGGCTGCACAGAAACATTAAATCTATAAACAATTGCATTTTCCCTGACTAAACTTTTGCCTGTTCCACTAGACACACCAAAAAGCTTGTTCATTGGTGTATGATAAAACTCCTTATTTGTATTTGTTACATGGGACAATGCACATTAATGAACATATAAAATGCAAATATGCCAGATTGTAGCCCGAGGCTAATTTCCATCTGCAGTCCCCAGCAGGTTGATGGTATATACAACAGGGTCCATCAAAGGTCAAGTTAGACAGCACCAACATCAGACATAAATAGTTCAATAAAATACAACGACTCAGATATAGTAATGAAAATAAAAAAGAATGGAGACCCAGGACAGATCAATTATAAAGTCACCATGGTAGTTAAAGTGGATACGGCAAATGGAGAAGTGCTAAAGTGCAAGTCTTCTAAATTGTTGCATATGTTTAGTGTACTGAAGGAAGACAATACACATCTCCCTTGGCATAGTACGTTAAAGTGCTATTGGTTAGTATTAATAGATGTGTTTACGCATGGAAAATTGCACCAAAAAACATACATAAGTGTATCTATGTATGAAATATTGCACAAAATATGAATACATAACTTTTAGAATAAAAAGAGAAATCCATAGAAATAGAAATCTATTGTCAGTAATAGCAAATACCGTATTTTTCGGACTATAAGCCGCTCCGGAGTATACGTCGCACCAGCCGAAAATGCACAATAAAGAAGGAAAAAAACATATACGTCGCACTGGAGTATAAGTCGCATTATTTGGGGAAATTTATTTGATAAAATCCAACACCAAGAATAGACATTTGAAAGGCAATTTAAAATAAATAAAGAATAGTGAACAACAGGCTGAATAAGTGTACGTTATATGACGCACAAATAACCATCTGAGAACGTGCCTGGTATGTTAACGTAACATATTATGGTAAGAGTCATTCAAATAACTATAACATATAGAACATGCTATACGTTTACCAAACAATCTGTCACTCCCGATCGCTAAATCCGATGAAATCTTCCTCCCCGGTGTCGCCTCTGGTATGTCCTTTCTTTCTGCTGCTCGATCGCCGTTCTCTGCTGCATATTTCACTACGTCCAGCTTGTAATCTGCAGTATATGATTTCCTTTTCGGTGGCATTTTAGTTCAGCCCTTCTCAGTTTTTATAAGTTACCGCCAATGTTGATGTGATCCATTTTAATAGCTACGGCAATAGCGTATAGCATATATAAAGCAGTTATCATACCATGACCCACAATGCACTTCTGCCATGACCCTCCCCCGCCGAATTCTTATTGGTTGACGTGTGAGTGACGATTGCTGACGTGTGTGTGACGATGGCTGCCATTTGCTTCGTCTCTTACGCGAATGAGATAAATAATATTATTTGATATTTTACGGTAATGTGTTAATAATTTCACACATAAATCGCTCCGGAGTATATGTCGCACCCACGGCCAAACTATGAAAAAAACTGCGACTTATAATCCGAAAAATACGGTATATCTAGTTTAATTATATATCTATGCTCTTGTCCTGGACGATGAAGTATAATGCATCAGCCAAAAAAAATCAGCTCACATGCTAACAAAGATGAGTAAAAACTAAAGTCTTTGGAGGCTTTTTTGCAAAGAGAAAAAGGCCAGGGCTCCCACTAATTCAGCGTTAAGGTGAGTTGTATCTGCCCCATGTGGAAAGCCAGTCAGTGAAAATATGTCCATTAAACCGGTCTCCGGTTCAAAAAAGTTGGGGGACCCCTGGTCTAGATAACATGCATTAGATAAGTTTTGGTGTAAATTTTGCGCCACACTCATTTTTATTACCTGTTTTTGAGTCTTTCTGCAAGATGTTCATTTCTGGAGGTGTTACCAGATTGCAAATAAAACCACACCTCACCCTCTCTAAAAGTATTAAAATTATCTTTTGAAAATGTACTTAAAGTCGCTACCGCTATGGTCTTTCCAGACACAAAGTAAACAGCATGTAGATTCTCCCGGTGAAATTAGGTCAGTGGTTCTCAAACTTTTTTTGTCATCCCACACTTTGGACAAGGGGGAGTTTTCAAGCCCCACCTGCCCCCATCGCCCCAACAGAACGCTAATGCCAAGCTTAACATTTTCAAATTTATCGAACATCAAGTAACATTAAGTTTTATACATTCAAACTCAATAACATAAAATAAAATCAAGTTCAATACTAAATAAAATAACTGTGCAGCTGTGGTATAACTTGCATCAAGTTCAATATCAAATAAAATAACTTGCATCAATTCAATAATAAATAAAACAAAAGTGTTATAACTTGCATCAAGTTCAATAATAAATCAAAAAAAGTGTTATAACTTGCATCAAGTTCAATTATAAATAAAAAAAAGTGTTATAACTTGCATCAAGTTCAATAATAAATCAAATAAGTGTTATAACTTGCATCAAGTTCAATAATAAATCAAATAACTTGCATCAAGTTCAATAATAAATAAAACAAAAGTGTTATAACTTGCATCAAGTTCAATAATAAATAAAACAAAAGTGTTATAACTTGCATCAAGTTCAATAATAAATAAAAAAAAGTGTTATAACTTGCATCAAGTTCAATAATAAATCAAATAAAAGTGTTATAACTTGCATCAAGTTCAATAATAAATAAAACAAAAGTGTTATAACTTGCATCAAGTTCAATAATTAATCAAAAAAAGTGTTATAACTTGCATCAAGTTCAATAATAAATCAAATAAAAGTGTTATAACTTGCATCAAGTTCAATAATAAATAAAACAAACGTGTTATAACTTGCATCAAGTTCAATAATGAATCAAAAAAAGTGTTATAACTTGCATCAAGTTCAATAATAAATCAAATAAAGGTGTTATAACTTGCATCAAGTTCAATAATAAATCAAATAACTTGCATCAAGTTCAATAATAAATGAAAATAAAAGTGCCACTTTGCAATCTTTGCCAAAAAAAGGAGGACAGGGCAAGTGAACATGAGTTTTACAGTACTCCAGCATTAGTGGCTGCAATGAGCCTGTTTTGCACTGCACAGCTTTTCAAATCTGGGTTGCAGGCTTGACACTGCCACTGTTAAAACCTCATTGAATTCGGGGCTGAGCTGCCTTGACGCGAGTGTTTCCCGGTGAATGACACATCGTGTCCAATGCGCATTTGGCGCAACCCTCTTTATTAGAGCCTGCAGCCCGTTTCTTGACTTTGCCATGCGCGCCATAAGAGCAAAAGCCCACACAGTTTTCCCATTTAAGGTTGTGTTCTTTGAGGAAACTGTCCATTATCTTGAACAGCTCATCAGCAGTGGCTCTATTTTTTATGTATTTGCAAAACAGCAAATCCTCGCACAGTGACTCGCCATTCACAAAGCTTCCGCTTAGCCCCGCCCCCATTAGTTACTGTTGCTGTCTGTCAAACTTTCGCGCCTACCTAGAAATGTAAAGCATACAGGAAAAATAAGTAATTTTCATTTATCTATATAGCGGATTTCACAGACAGAATCACAAAGTGATTTCCAGTGTGTATAGAAAATGAAAGCATAGTAAAAAAAAAAATCAAAGAATATAATAATAAAAAAATCAAAGTGAAATTTCCTCCCGTTCCTCGCGCCCCACCTGTCATGTCTCTATTCCCCACCAGTGGGGCGCGCCCCACACTTTGAGAAACGCTGCATTAGGTACACTGCATGTCTCATGTCCATGTTATTATGCACATGCCACGATTAGATGAAAATAATACTTGATCCTACTTTTTTTGTTTCCTTATAGCTTAAAGCAAAGGGTGATGAGCCCTTTTGCTGAGAGCCTGACTTAATTTCCAAAAAGGTACGTCTACCTCGCTGTGACGTCACAACGTAGCCCGGCTGAAAATTCCCACGAACAGATGTATCCAAAACTGCGTGCAAGCTGACGCCAAAATGCATGAACCTAATGATTTGATGTTTAACACAAGTATCCAACGTTGTAAAAACATTTATACGTCAAAAAAGACGAAATTCATCATAGGTCCCCTTTAAGTTTGTATTCAAGAAAATACAAAGTTGGATGGCGTTAAGATATTTACTCACTATTTCTTGCAAAACACCAGAATTCCATTAAAATGGCATCACATCTAATAAAGTCTGACTGTTTTCTTTATTCTCCCTTTTTAGGCCAAGCATGAAGCTGGTAAAGTTCAAAAAGGGTGAGAGTGTGGGGCTGCGGCTGGCGGGAGGGAATGACGTGGGCATCTTTGTTGCTGGAGTGCTGGAGGATAGCCCAGCTGCAAAAGAGGGCCTGGAAGAGGGTGACCAAATTCTCAGGGTAGGTTCTGTGCTGCTGTTTTTAAGCAGAATTAGTCTTTTTTGGAATTATCAGGAATATAATGTTGTACAAGATTAAAAAGTTCTTCTTTTTCTTAATGTGAATAATAAGGAGCTGAGTGGCGATGTTTTATTGCGTATGCACGCACCTCCCCTTTTTTAAATTCTTGCTTGTACACAATGCTCACTTCAGAATTCCTGTACCTCTGGGCTGGTCTCTTAGCAATGACCTAAGGGAGCACACACACAAAAACTGTTTCCTTTCACTGTTTGCACCATTTCCTCACAGCAATATATCTCTTTTGTTACACCTCCTTTCTTTAAGGAATGACTTGAATTCTTATACACCAGTAAAACATGCAGTTTCCCAGGCAGCGCGGAGAACAAGTAGAACTACCACAGGAGAACCTTCAATTAAAGTTTTATACATGCCACCAATAATCTTAAAAGTTAGTTTAAAAAGACTAAAAAAAGCTGCAAGTTATTCTGTGAAAAAGCATTTGAAATAATTTAGTTTGATCAAATTGCAGGTAAACAATGTTGATTTTGCAAACATAATCCGAGAGGAGGCAGTGCTATTCCTCCTGGACCTTCCTAAAGGTGAAGAGGTAACCATTTTGGCTCAAAAGAAGAAAGATGGTTAGTAACTAAATAATGATAAATGAACTCAAGAAAAGACCAGGTAATTTGAATTTATTGCTGATCAGCTCATTTCCTCTTCAGTCTATAGACGGATCGTGGAGTCTGATGTGGGCGACTCCTTCTACATCCGCACCCACTTTGAGTATGAGAAAGAATCTCCATACGGGTTAAGCTTTAACAAGGGCGAGGTGTTCCGTGTGGTGGACACCCTCTACAATGGCAAGCTGGGTTCCTGGCTCGCTATTCGCATTGGCAAGAACCATCAGGAGGTGGAGAGGGGCATCATCCCCAACAAAAACAGGTGAGTGTAGTTTTTTTTCTGTCGCTTTATCGTTGTCCGGGTCTGAAGATAAACTACATCTCCCAGAATCATCTGTTTGTACTCGTAGTCAATAACAGGAATTTTTTTTTTACATTTCCTGAAAATGTCATCAAAATCTGTACACAACTATTTGAGTAATGTTGCTAACAAACAAACCCTGGCGAAAACATAATATCTTTAGTGGAGGTAAGAAAGTCTGCGTTTTGCAAAGCAAAGCACCACATTGAGGGAAATCACCAAAAAAAAGTGTTTCATCGTGGGAAATACGAGTAAACTACAAAGCTACGTAAAGATTAAATCTTCAATCCATCCATTCATTTTCTACCGCGTGTTTCTCCCGCTGTTGCGGTGGGCTGGAGTCTATCCAACTGCATTCGGGCGAAAGGCAGGGTCCACCCTGAACAAGTCGCCACCTCATAAACTGTCACCCAGAAAATATGTTTGAAGCGAAATGTACTTTGTGAGTTATTTACATTATTAAAACCTATATTGTTCGTTAACTTTTCTGAGAAACAGCATTTTCCAGACTGATATAAAAAATGCCCACTGCAGAGGACACTGCTTCTCAAAGTAAAAGTTGAAAGACACTAAAGTGAACAGTATTGCTTTCACTTGTTACACGCAATATTTACATCCATCCATTCATTTTCTACCGCTTGTCCCTTTCGGGGTTACAGGGGGTGCTGGAGCCTATCTCAGCTGCACACGGGCGGAAGGCGGGGTACCTCACAATACGAAGGTCTTGAGTTCAATCCCGGGCTCCCTGTGTGGAGTTTGCATGTTCTCCCCATGACTGCATGCGTTCCCTCCGGGTACTCCGGCTTCTTCCCACCTCCAAAAACATGCACCTGGGGATAGGTTGATTGGCAACACTAAATTGGCCCTAGTGTGTGAATGTTGTCTGCCTATCTGTGTTGGCCTTGCGACGAGATGGCGACTTGTCCAGAGTGTACACCGTCTTCCGCCCGTGTGCAGCTGAGATAGGCTCAGTGTCACTTTAAAGACAACAACTGTAAGGATTTTTAAAATATTTTCTTGAAACAGTGGATGTTCCTTCACAAGTATTTGCACTTAAAATACATTTTTGTAATAATAATTATGATTAGAAGAAAATGGATGGATGGATAGAACATTTGAGGGTACAGTTTATCCTAAACAGTCCTGCCACTTCATTGTATACACTGTACTGTAAATACTGTAAAGCAAGTCTTATTTTTTGTGGACATATACCACGATAATATCGTACCATGAGATTTTGATGCTGTTACATCCCTATAGTTTAGTATTAAATGAATGGACCATTGGGATTTCAGTCTTGTAATTTACTGTAAATGTGTCATTTTCTTGAAATGGTCTTCGTTGCCAACAGTACTGAGATTAGCAGTGCCAAGTTTATGACACATTCATTACCTTATGTGTCAAGTGTTCTGTCTTGTTGTGGTACGTTAACAGAGCAGAGCAGCTCTCCAGCGTGCAGTACACACTCCCCAAAACAGCTGGGGGCGACAGGGCGGACTTCTGGAGGTTCCGTGGTCTTCGCAGTTCAAAGAGGAACCTCAGGAAGAGCCGAGAAGATCTTTCCTCACAGCCAGTCCAGACAAAGTTCCCGGCATATGAGAGGGTTGTCCTGAGAGAAGGTGAAAAATCTAACCGTGCACTAGTAAACATTGCATGCCTTTATTCCAAATCTACCATTTATAATTTTGTCTTTGTAATTGTAGCTGGTTTCTTAAGACCTGTCGTCATATTTGGGCCTATCGCTGACGTTGCGCGAGAAAAGCTCTCCAGAGAAGAGCCAGATCTCTATGAGCTTGCAAGTATGACGATTCATCATTTGAACATAACCGCAACATAAACTTGATGGGTTATGTTTGAAATGTCATGCATTGCTCTGATTGTTTTCCAGAGAGTGAACCAAGAGATGCCGGAACAGACCAGCGGAGTTCAGGAATTATCCGTCTTCACACCATCAAACAAATCATTGACAGAGTAAGCACTCCAATTTTTGTTACATTCGAAAGGCTCCATAGATTTGTCTTCACCCCAACTCACCTCCATTATTTATTTGTTCACTCATAAAAGGACAAACACGCTGTGCTGGACATCACCCCTAATGCTGTGGACAGACTGAACTATGCTCAGTGGTACCCAATAGTAGTCTTCCTAAATCCTGACAACAAGCAGGGTGTGAAGAACATGAGGACAAGACTTTGTCCAGAGTCTAGGAAAAGCGCCAGGAAGCTCTATGAGCGAGCCATCAAACTGAGGAAGAATAATCATCACCTATTTACCAGTGAGTGGTCACAAAGTAATATTAATTATAATACATTACTTAACAAAACATTTTTTTTTTGTAGCCACCATCAACCTGAACAACATGAACGATGGTTGGTACGGGGCTCTTAAAGAAACAACCCAGCAGCAACAGAACCAGCTGGTGTGGGTGTCTGAGGGCAAGGTGAGCAACAACTTTCACTGTTTTTGTACATCTGTAACAGAGAACTAATGCAATGTGAGTTGTGAGCCCAAAGATAAATGGTTTCTTCTCAGGCGGATGGCACCACGGAGGATGACTTGGATATCCACGACGACCGCCTGTCCTACCTGTCTGCACCAGGTAGTGAGTACTCCATGTACAGCACGGACAGCCGCCACACGTCCGACTACGAGGACACAGACACAGAGGGAGGAGCATACACAGATCAGGAGCTCGATGAGACGCTGAATGACGAGGTGGGTCTGCCCACGGAGCCCGCCATCACACGGTCTTCCGAACCCGTGAAGGAAGACCCACCTGTCATTCAGGACGCCCCTGGTTACCCTGGATACCAGCACCCAGTGCCACCGGACTCTTCTAATCGTATAGACCCCACTGGATATAAGTTGCCCTCTCCGCAGCAGGTAATAACAGTAGCCTTGTAAACCACTGTACTCTGTTTGACGTGTGTGGATAGAAAAACTCTAAACTTGAGCGGTTAGCTCATTGGTCATCTTGATAGTTGACAAAGGCCATGTCCACATTAACAATGTTACATTTTTCTTTGCATTTTTTAATTTTAAACAACATTGTTGGGGACATTGAATTTGGACAAATGTTTTTGGGACCCTGAAGTGGGTAAACAAAATAAAATAAAGACACTTGTGTAATTGTGGACCTAGCCTAAATGTCAAACATGTTTTAGAAGCTACTGGTATATTATCTGACAGAATCAAACATTTTCAAAAGCCTTTTCTTGCTGATTCGGTGAAGACCAAGGTGTTCGGGTGAGCTATTCTTGGTGTGCCCTTGGCAGGCTGTGTTTGTAAATGTCTTTTAACAATACTTCACAGCAAGATGAGGCTTCTCTGCCCAAGCCCCTGTTGCCTCCAGCGCCCTCTGCTGTTGAGCAGCCTGTACAGCTAGAGGGTATGCATCTAGAGGAGCCGCCTGCTGCAGCTGCAGCTTCTCAGGCTGACTCACTTAGAAGCCCCAGTCCTGCCCCTGAGCTTTTTCATCCCCCACCACCACCACACGAACCCCACTCATCTGGACCAACCGGTCCAGAAGCAAAGGTACCCGCTGTTTCAACCGCCCACTTGGACCGGGTCTGGGCCCCAGCCTGCTGTTTTAACTGCCTGTCTTCTCGCACATGCTTCCCACTTGCTCTCTGCATGAAATGCTCACACTGTGTGCCTCACTGAGCCCACCGTGTGCCTCTGGCTCCCAGAGAATGTGTGACGCTCTAGTCCACATGCATCACGGTAAACCTGGGAGACCAGAGGGTCTTGTACATATGAGTCTTTGGCCCGGGTGAAGACATCCACAACCAGCCCTAACTGTTGCCTCTTACTTCCTTTGCATGGCTCCAAATGTTTTTTGGGTTCCTTCAGCTTTAATTATCTTCTGTAGATGATAAAAAGAGCACTTACATCGTAATAGTAGATGTGTTGTGTCGTAGTGCAGTAGTTTGACATTGCATTAGACGCAAACTGAATGTTGGTTGCATGATGAACGCTAACCTGCAGACAGTATTCTTGATAATGATTTCCCTCAAGCAATTCTCCCTATGGAAAATAACAACTCATCTCAACACACTGCATTGTGTTTATGTTCACTTGTTTTGTTCTGAGCAGATGCCAACAAATGAACCTTCTTCCATAGGAAGTTATGTGGCTATTGATTTGCTGTCTACAGGCTACACATCATATGTTTGAAAAGAGGCCTTTCAGAAATGAAACTGTTTTCATTATAAAACATGTATTAATAACTAATGAATGTGGATTGTAATCATTCTTGAAAGGCATCTTGTCAAACGGGCATTCAGAACATGTTTTGAATAATGGACAAAGGTTTGCTTGTTTTTTTTGCACTTTGACAAATTGTCTCATGATTTGGAAAGTGTTACTTACTGTATGTATGCTCGCTTCCATTAACTTTCACTTTGAAGTTTCACACCTTGTTCTATTAGGTGTTTAGGATATCGTCTCTCAACTACTTTATCTATCTTTGAACACAGTGTTTGATAAGCTTAGATTAATCGCCATTAATATTTAACAGAAGCATTCATTTAATACTGTCTCTTCACAGATGTACAAAAAAGATCTGTACAACATGGATGAACCTGTGAGAATTAACCATGGCATGAAGCAGTCTCTGAGCTACAGTCACCAGCCTTCATACCAGGACAAGCAGCCATACCGCGAATACGACCACCCGCCTTATTGTTACGATGGAGGCGGCTACGCAGAACCAAAGCCTCACAACGCTGACCCTCACCTGCACTACGAGAACCGTGTGCCTCAGTACAATGAACAGTGGTCTCCCTATGACCAGCAGACCTCTTCCTCCCAGCCCCCAGGTTACCAACAGGGCCACCAGCAACCCACCAGCTATAACCCCCGGCCCCTATACGAGGATGGCCCAGGGAGAGACTACAGCCCGCCACAACCACGCTATGAAGAGCCCCTTCCTGTGGGGTATGATGGAAGATCACGCCACAGTAAACCTACTCCCATTCGTTATGATGAACCACCCCCACCACCACCCTCAGCAGGCTATGATGCCCGCTCTCCTTATGAGGCAGAAACTCACGGCTTCCCAATAAACTCACCGCGTTCACCAGAACCGCCAAAGCAGTACTATAGTGACCTGGGTCTAAGGCCTACCTACATTCCCGGGCCTCATCGGGGCTTTAAGGCAGGAATGCACGAGCCTGCAATGAACTCTGAGCCACCAGCACTCCCTCCTAAAACAGAGGCCCTCCCATCCCCAGGGGAGCCAGTCATCTCTCCAGGCACCAAAACCTTTCCACCTCTCCAACGGGAAGACCGGGATGAAGACCTAAACATGAAACCACAGTCGGTGCTCAACAGAGTGAAGATGTTTGAAAATAAACGCTCAGTTTCTATGGACAGAGCGAAAGAAGGAGATGCAACAGTTCTCAGGGTAATTTTCTCAGCTATCACCTCAGTGCAATGTTGAAGCAGCAACTGTAGAGCTCACTAACTGCAAAGGAATAATGATTATGAAAAACTTAAGATATCCTCTATTTCCTTTTAGCCTGCAGATGTTCCCAAGCCCTCAAGTGCACCTTGTCCAGTTCTCAAGGCCAATTCTCTCAGCAACCTGGAGCAAGAAAGGTCCACCTACAGGTGTGTAGTTGTCATTACAGCATCCTGGGGCGACAGTAAAGGGAAATGAAGGGCAACTTGGGGAAACCCATTCACACATTCATTGTTGTTTGAGCTCCGCCTAGTGGGGGCAACTGCAGGTGTACATACACCACAAATGGATATTTTCCTGCACATATATGCATGGAAGTAGCATTTCAGGATGAGCAAAATCATGATCTATTTATTTTCATTCTTTTTTTTAGGGCTCCTGAGCCACAGAGGCCTCACACAAAACCACTTGATGATGTCATGCGCTCCAATCACTATGACGCAGATGAGGATGAGGAGTACTACAGGAAACAGTTGTCTTATTTTGATCGCCGAAGCTTCGACAGCAAAGCTATGGGCTTACCCAGTCCTGGCATCAATCGCTTCCACGATCTTGTCAAACCAGCTCAACTGTCTTACTCATACAACAGGTAGAAGGACACGCCTTTTGACACCGTTGCCAGACAATCATGTTTCTACTTTTCCACCCACGTTTCGGTCTTCACTTACACTTTTATTGTTTGTCTTCACCTACATTAGAGTGGAGTCTGTCGAGAAGGTTAGTTCAGGTGAGAAGCGATATGAGCCCCTGTCTCAGATCAGCCCCTCCTCTCAGTACGGACCCCCTGGCTCTGCCATCCCACCCAATACACTGCCAAAACTCAGCCCTGGTCATGGTGAGCTCTATAATCTTGCTGCCATAGTTATTACTTTATTTTATTGTTGTTGGTTGGTTGAAGTCTATTTCAAATATGTATGCAATTTCAACATGATACGTCACGTATTTAACCCATTTTTTTATTTCTCTGAACATGTCCGAAAAAGAGTAGGAAGAAGCAAAGCTTATTTAAACCTACCCCCTTTTCCACTTCACAATTACTTACACATTTGTTCACTTATTTTGCAAATGCAAAATAATAATAATGGATTGTTTTATTATTATTTAAATCACACTTTTATTTAGTTACTTAAAGTGTGTTACACTGAGAACCCATCATTCATTTACTGCACATTCACACTAGTTGGTAAGCTACATTTGTAGGGTAGACTGACCATAACGTGTTTGTCAACTTGTGCCTACGGCCTCTCCAACCACCACCAAACATTCAGTGTGGGTGGCACTTGAAGCAAGGTGGGTGGGGTGTCTTTTCCAAGGACACAACAGCAGTGACTAGGATGGCTAAAGCTGGATTCATATCAGGAACCCTCAGGTTTCTGGAAGGCTGCTCTAACATCTGAGCCACGCAGCACCAATGATGTGTATCTGTGCATTAACTCAGTGTGCATTAATCAGTGTGGACCTCACTTAAATTGCTTGTGTTCAACTGTGGGCATTGATTAAAACAACCTTTTAACACAAGGACATTGTTGTAGAAGCTACGTAGCAGCTGATTACATGCAGCCTGTCCTATCCTCCATATTTATTGTCATTTTTTGAGGATCTTTTATTTATTTTTTGTCATTTTCTGTATTTTCATTCAGGAAATCCCATACCAGAGCCATTGAGCTCACCTAATCCCAAACCTGACCTGGCAGCTCTCAGACCCATTAGCAGGGAAGAACCCGCACCAGTTGGCTATCTCCCCCCAAGGGCCCTCCTTGACAAGCCCCCAGTCAACGGCACTGACCCAGCACCCCCGAAGACTGTTGCCGCCCCCGCCCCCATTGGTTACAACCGTTACGTCCCCAAGCCGTACACCAGTTCGGCGCGACCTTTTGAGCGAAAGTTTGAGAGCCCCAAGTTCAACCACAACCTCCTACCCAACGACACACAGGTGAAAACGGACCTTCTCATCAAGCCCGGCGGGGGAAAGCCCCAACTGTCACCTCAGCCCCTGGACCATGACAGCGGCCTGGACACCTTCACACGTACCATGGACAACAGGCCCAAATACCAGCACAATAACATCAATGCCATCCCGAAGGCCATTCCTGTAAGGTACGGCTCTGATGGCACACGCATCTCACAGGGAGGTTATTGTTCTGCTCGTTTTGAGTATTGTGCCCCTCTGACACTGCACTGACTGTGATCTCTGCTGCAGTCCCGGCGCACTGGACGATGATGACGAGGACGAAGGGCACACGGTGGTCGCCACCGCACGAGGTGTCTTCAATTGCAACGGAGGGGTCCTGAGCTCCATCGAAACAGGCGTCAGCATCATTATCCCCCAGGGCGCCATCCCAGAGAGCGTGGAGCAGGAGATCTACTTCAAGGTGTGCCGCGACAACAGCATCCTGCCCCCGCTGGACAAGGAGAAAGGTCAGTCCCAACAGGAAGAATAACATCTTCTGTTAGCAGGAAGCAGCTTACAAAACATTGCATGCCTGCAAGATGGCAGTGGTCTGGTCTTATGGGTATGTTCATTTTTAGCAACTTTGGTAAAAAAAATATGAATGATCACTAGCTACTGCTTCTTGTTAGTGCTTTGCTGGACTATTCCAGTCCTACGGGGTGGAAACTGACATGGATGCTAGACTACAGATGCTGCTGTAGTGCACAGTATACAGATTATTTTTGTTTCAATCAATTTCTGTGTTTTTGTAACAGTACTTAAGATCTTAACATGAGCCAAAATGTGATCCTTTTTTCCTGAGTAAGGGAAGATTACACTTGCATTCAAAGTATATATTAGAAGGTAGTAAATCAGTTTTGGTAAACAGTACTTATGTACTAGTGTTTTCCAAACATTCGTTCATTTGTGGCAGCCGCCACAAATGAATTTGTCCCGCCACAGAAGATTTAGCATCTGCTTTATTTAATTTATTTAGGTTCGCCCTAGCTTACAAACACATTAGGACTGTCTGTGTAGCATAAGCGGAACTAGGAATGTCCCGATGAGAAATTTTGCCCTCAGATCCCAATTCAATTTTGTGTCCAAATATGATACTTTGACAGTGTTATTATAGCGTTTGGAACTGAAAATATTAACAATAACATTTTTATAAAGCTGATTTCATTACATTTACAATTTGCCAGTATTGTTGTAAATCAGATGATGTAATACATATGTGGTATTGAATGCTACACACAATTTCTGGAGTAAAGTAAAGTGGATAGTTCTCAATAAATTTTAAAAAATTAAAAACTGTTATTGGCTCCTATTTAAATCATTTTGATTTTGCCCTCAAAGCCTTCCGGTATATTGATTTATATCCTGAGTTTTTAAACAATAACAGAATTGACCCCCAAAATTAGATTATGCAATAATAATAGGAAGAAAAATCTAATCACTTTAGTATCTATCATTTACAGATAATATTGTTTGGATTTACATGACGTCATGTCCTGCTCATTGAATATGCGAGATGGTCAAGCCAGCGTCTGTTCTCAATAGGCGACATTTAGCCCTTCTTGAAGAAAGACACCCTATGCTTGCGTTGTTTTCAGCTGTAAGCACGGTTCAAATCTTTAAAAGTTCCTTGAGAGTTAATCAAAAAGGGCAGAAGAGTGCAGGATCTTGACAATTTTAAGTATCAGTATCATCAAAACTAATGTTAAGTATCCAACCAACAGAAAAATAAGTGCTTATTACAATTCAACACAAGTGTAGATAGAACCATGAAAACAGAAAGTAACTGAGTATTAAAAGTAAATTAGCAAGTAGATTAGTAACTGTTTTGAGAAAATAATACAACTGACACAATATGTTACTGTCATCAGCTAAATTAGGAGCCCTTGTAACCCGTTTTGAGATGTTTCTTTTATCATTTATATACCAAATAATATTCTATGATATATATCGTTATTGCAGTAGGCCTGGCCTCAATATATATTGCGATATGGATTCTAGGCCATATCGCCCATCCCTATTTTCTATGACAAACCAAAAAGGTGCGTTTTACATATCCACACAGAGTTTTGCGTTATGACAAATATTCAAGTTAGATATTGTAATTAACGCCCACAACCATGTGTTTCTAGTTGACCATTCAAAATGATGAATGCTTTATTCTTCGTGACTCTTTCCACAAATGAACCAGTGTTTGTGTCTAAACGTTGTTGCGTGTCCGCACAGGAGAAACGCTGCTAAGTCCTCTGGTGATGTGCGGCCCTCACGGACTCAAGTTCCAGAAGCCTGTGGAGCTGCGCTTACCTCACTGTGCGTCTATGACCCCTGATGGTTGGTCTTTTGCTCTAAAATCCTCCGACTCCTCGTCGGGTACGCTGTCCTCTCTCTCTGTCCTTTTTTGGGTCTGTGGGCTTAGAAGATGACGTGCTTGGTCTGTTCACCTTCTTTTCCACATTCCTCGCTCCTTTATCACGAATGGGCTCCCTCATACACCTTTATTATTGTTTCCTTTTTTCCATGTGTTACAGTGTTGCCTGTCTTTAAAGGGGACCTATTTTATTGTACATTTAAAGCACTTCATTTTGGAGTAGATATTATGTATTGGGTATGCTTTGGTGTACAGTTGGATCCACAGTCACTTTTATCATTTTTTTGAGTCTGTCTACAAGATGTTCGATTCTAAAGGCGTTCTTAAATTGCAAATGAAACCACGCCTTACCCTCTCAGAAAGTATCATCATATATCTTTCAAAAATGTGCACTTTTTGAATATATATCCTGGAGACTAACTTTACTTCTTTGCAGACATGGTTAAAATTAGACTTAATGAACATTATACAGTGTAGATTCACCCAGTCACATTAGGTACAGCTGCACACTCTTAGATTGATTCAGACTCTGTATTAAAAAGCTGTTTTTAGTCAGTATGTCACTGTAGGTCAGCTAAGCTACAAAGTTGAACTACATTTTCCAGTAGGTTGGCAGTAGTTTAGCTACTTTTTAAACGATTAGGTATTTCTGTAGTTTAGTTACTTTAAGACCCATGTAGCTAGGTAGCTTACATCAAAGCCACAAGCTACAAAGAGAGAAGATGAACTGCGAATGCAGGCCAAAAAACATGGAAACGATACAAAGCCCTGGATGAATGAGAACATCCATACATACATACAGAGATTGGTTGGTGTTCGTATGATGAGACACAATTGGCTAAGGCTGATCAGAGGCAAGATACGTAGTAAGCAAAATCATAACCGTCACGCACTCATGTCACATGACGACGAGGGAGTCAGAGACAGGACGCTTCAAGCTGACTATTAAAATAAAAAGTAAAATACTTGAAAATGGCAGAGGAATTCTATTCCGCAGATTAGATTTTACCTTCAATGATGAAGATGACGTCCAGGAAACCCGCAATAATGTCCTTGTTATATTTAGACAAATGTATCCCTTTAGAGAAAACAATGCCACAAACCTTAGTTTTTAGTTGTTTACCCTGTAAACCAAAATTTATAACTGATCTCATCTAAGATGTGGAACACACATTTAGGAACACACATTAAGGTGAGTTGAGTTCATGAAAAGTTTTACTACACATAACCATTACCGACTGTTTGTCAAGAGGTAGATAGATGCTGTTTTTGTACTGTAGGTAGAGAAAATGAATAACATAATAGGGGTAGGCCAAAGAAAAGGCAAACTAAAATAAGTACATAGAGTGAGGTGCGGCGACCCCTAGAGGTAGTTGTAGGGTGTCCCGGGCTAAATGACAGATAGTTAATTGTAATGGACCACTATTGGGACCATTTGTACACTCTCAGTACAAATTAACATTGATATTGTACATGTGGGTCCATAGATATAAATGCCATTAAATGTAGCTCTGATTTTGAAAAGCTACTTTAGCCGTGTAACTTGTAGTGTAGCTTGCTACAATTCACTGGGGATGGCTTCGCCTGTAGCTTTTAGCTATATTTAATCAAGAGTAACTTGTAGCTTAGCTTACTACATTTTCTAAGTTGCTTGCCCATCATTGCATTTATAAGTCAGTATAGACTAAATTCATCATAGGTCCCCTTTAAATTTCCTCCAGATAACAATAAAAGGTCAAAAGTCACTATTACCCATTTTATTATTATTACCACAGATGATTGTTCTCACTGCTGATCAGGGTTATCTAACTGATTATTATTGATTAGTGTGTTTGACATGCAAATGAAGGCAGTAACTGTGTGCTAAAACATACCAGATTGTTATGTCAAATGAACAGTGGCATTAATGGTATTTTAAATTCTCTTGATTTGTCATTTGCGCAGGTGACCCTAAAAGCTGGCAGAACAAATCTCTCCCAGGAGACCCCAACTACCTGGTGGGTGCGAACTGCGTGTCTGTGCTCATCGACCACTTCTAAAGAGGGCGACAGCTGGTCTGTTGGTGAATGTGAAAGAACGGGGGAGGGTCGGGGTGCGTCCCCTCCGTGCAGCGAGGTTAGGGTACACAACACTCACCTCAAGGCGGTGAATCAAACACTCTCATGTTGTTTACCGGACCCTCAAAAAAAAAAAGAAAAAAAACCTCCCACACACTTTTAAGAAGAGTCAACTCCCTGGCTCTTCTTTTTTGTCCTTTTTGTTGGTGCTTTTGAGGCTTGCAAAAAAAAAAAAAGACATACCACAAGTTATTGGAACTCATATGAGAGTGCATGACGGTGCCACAGACTGAATAATCTCATCTTGATATTTTTCGATACTTTTTGGGGGGATCAGCAAAGTAAAAGAGAAAAAAAGAGAAATATTGCTGTAAAAAAAGAAAAAAAGAAAAGTTGGCATATGCAAACCTTTCGTTGTGCAGCCATGAAGGATCTCTGGAGGACTCACACAAGAAATGACAGTTCATTGTTATTATTATTAATAATAGTAGTAGTATCAAAGAGGCCTGTTTGTTCTGATCGGGCGCTCTCTTTCCTTAAAAGTGATGTTTTTGTAGCAAATGTTTTACCGTAGACGAATAATACTGACAAACTCCTGCTGTCTAGAGATCTATGCATGTGCTATGACTCAGGTCCAGACGCCTGCTACCACTTTAACACACGAGAATCCCATCCAACACTGCGAGCAGTGATGCCTTATCTGCATACAAACGAGAGAAAGAACTTTCCAAATTGAACCCACCCTGACCCTCCTGTCACAGCCAACACCAAGTTGTCTCTGCTTTTTTTCTTTCTTTGTTCTCCTAAACCTGAACTCGGATTCTAGCACATGCGTGAAGGCAGAATGGACGCTTTCTTTTTTCCCGCTATGCATATATGAAGAGTGAGGAGACGCCGAAAAGCTCCCAGGATGTCGTGGCTGTACATATTGCTAGCATATGGCCTTGGTTCTCTGTAAATCAACTTTTGTACATCTTTATTATTTTGTATAAAAAGACAAAATGTTTCTTTAAAAAAAAAAAAAAAAAAAAAAAAAAAGCAAGAGAGAAAGGGAGAGCGGTTACATTGGTTATGTTTGTATCCCGGTTAAAAACCCTGAGCCTTGGAACTGACACAAGCAGTAATAAATCCAACTTTTCTAGCAATGTATACACTCTCACTACTTAAGGCATTTTTTACTTTTTATTGAATATTTACAACAACAAAAAATAGAAGTGCTTGGTTTGAATCAATTGAAAAGATATGCTCAAAGGGGTTTAGGCTGTTACAAAGACTGGTCCCTTTCTTTATTTGTGATACTGGATGCTTTATTGTGTGCCCTGAAATGTATTTTTGTACTAATAGACAATTTATTATGGCACATCAGTACTGTTTTCTTTTGATATAACACTTCAGTGCTTCAATTCAACACTAGTTTATTTCCCTGTGTGTCCAACATTCTTTTTATTTATTTGGATTTCTCTTTTTTTCATACATTGTTTCACCTCTGCAACAATTTTTTTAAATGTATACCACTGTATTAATAAATACATTTCATTTTGAAATTAGACGAGACTCCACATATTAATGATACGCTTCACAAAGTGTGCTTTTTATTTACATTGCAATGTTCTGAAAAAAAATGGATACTGACAAATGTAGAAGCTCTTGGCGTTCTAATTTTGCTTTCTTAAAAGCACATGTAACACTGCAGCTATCAATAATTATAGTAAATAAACTATCGAGTAATCGGATAAAACATTATATAGCCTCAATGCGTATTTTAGGGACAATAGTTGAAAAACCTTCTGCTTGTCATAACCTTAAGTCTTTTTTTCTAAAAACTGCACATCATAAACATTGCATTTTCACTTTTAACGTGTGTGCGTATTTAAAAAAATAAATAACTCTGCATTTCACTGCCCTATCTCTCTCATGCGCTCCATTGCAGCAGCCGTGTGAAAACTGTAATTAGGGACCGAATGTCCCTTTGGTACAGAGGACCCTATTGTAATTGTAAGGTTTTATTTTTCTTTCTTTATTATAATATCGCTGCGTCTTTGAGCTGTAATTTGACCCCCTTAACATGCTTCAAAACTCACCAAATTTTACACACACATCAGGACTGGCAAAAATTGCGATCTAATCAAAAACCAAACCCCTAAACTCAAAATTGCGCTCTAGCGCCCCTAGGAAGAAAACACAGACAAAACTGCCTGTAACTTCCAGTAGGAATGTCGTAGAGACATGAAACCTCTATGTAGGTCTCACTTAGACCTAGATTTCATACAATAACATCCTTCAGCAAAAATCAACAGGAAGTTGGCAATTCCCCCTTCAAAACAAAAGTTTAGTAAAAACAGCCACTTTTGCCTAGTTGAGCTGTAATTTGACCCCCTTAACATGCTTCAAAACTCACCAAACTGGACACACACATCAGGACTGGCGAAAATTGTGATCTAATAAAAAAACAACAACCCCAAAACTCAAAATTGCGCTCTAGCGCCCCCTAGGAATAAAACACAGACAAAACTGCTCCTAAGAAGAAAATACAGACAAAACTGCCTGTAACTTCCAGTAGAAATGTTGTAGAGACATGAAACAAAAACCTCTATGTAGGTCTCACTTAGACCTACATTTCATATATTGACAACCCCCAGCAAAAATCTACAGGAAGTTTGCAATTCCCCTTCAAAACAAAAGTTGGGTCAAAACAGTCACCTTTTTTTAAACATTAGCTCCTCTGAGCGCGTTTGTCGTGTCGGCTTCAAACTAGAACAGGGGCGGCATAGCTCGGTTGGTAGAGTGGCCGTGCCAGCAACTTGAGGGTTCCAGGTTCGATCCCCGCTTCCGCCATCCTAGTTACTGCCGTTGTGTCCTTGGGCCAGACACTTTACCCACCCGCTCCCAGTGCCACCCACACTGCTTTAAATGTAACTTAGATATTGGGTTTCACGATGTAAAGCGCTTTGAGTCACTAAAGAAAAGCGCTATATAAATATAATTCACTTCACTTCACAGGAGAGAGATTGAACCCTTCTGATTAAAAGTTGATGAAAGAGTTTTAATTACTGCTCCGGTTTTGATTTTATGAGCCTTCAAAGAACCGCTGCGCTGATGCTGCTGTGCTGCTGCTGTGCTGCTGCCGTCTCAAGATGGCCGCTTAACAGCAGGAAGCACCAGCGTGACCACACAATGCAGAGAAGGTAGGTACTGTGCGGGTAAATATATGTTGACTGGGTGAAAGAAGGAGGCACCAGTTTGACTCCAGGATACAGAGAAGGTAGGTAATGTGCAGGTAAAGATATGTTGACTGGGTGATAGCAGGAAGCACCAGCGTGACCCGAGGATGCAGAGCAAGTAGGTAATGTGCGGGTGAAGATATGTTGAATGGGTAAAGGCAGGAAGCACCAGCGTGACCCCACTATGCAGAGAAGGTAGGTACCGGTAATGTGCAGGTGAAGCTATGTTGTATGGGCGAAAGAAGGAAGCGCAGGTGTGGTCGAGGCAATGCAGACAAGGTAGGTAATGTGCAGGTGAAGATATGTTGCATGGGTAAAGGCAGAAAGCACAAGCGTGACCCCACTATGCAGAGAAGGTAGGTAACGTGCGGGTGAAAATAGGTTGGATTGGTTCAGGCAGGAAGTACCAGCGTGACCTTACTATGCAGAGAAGGTTAAATTACATGATTACATAGATATGTTGTATGGGTGAAAGAAAGAAGCACCAGTGTGTCCCCAGGATGCAGGGAAGGTAGGTAATGAGCATGTAAAGATATGTTAAATGGGTGAAAGCAGGAAACATCAGCGTAAATAATCGGTCCCGGCCATGGCTGCTTGCAGCTTTAATTGTATTTGAAGTTCCAGGCACTCCATACAGTATTTGTATTAGTTACACTCATTAAACAATTAGTCAAAGAAATAGAATATATATCGAAGCTTTTTTTTAAATAATCTGATTAATCGATTGTGCAGCCTTGAAGCACATTTCTATATCGTTCATATTTTCTACAAAGTAGTATTAATCGAACGGGAAAAAAGCAATACCACGAGAGTGAAGTATATAGGTGTTACCTAAAAAAAGGTCACTACAAAAAAAACTGCTAAATGTTGAATTGTAAAGTTGTCTATTTACAAGGGAAGAACATTGGAACAAGACACAAAAGTTTAAAAGGTACTATTTATTTGACATGTTATGCCTTTCTAAAATTACAACTTTACTCCTGTAATGGTATTTCCTATTTTTCAAATGACATACTTTTTTCCGGAAATTGTCTGTTTTTAAAAAAAATCATTTTGCAGTAACCGTATTTTTCGGACTGTAAGTCGCAGTTTTTTTCATAGTTTGGCCGGGGGTGCGACTTATACTCAGGAGCGACTTAAGTGTGAAATTATTAACACATTACCGTAAAATATCAAATAATATTAATGAGCTCATTCACGTAAGAGACTAGACGTATAAGATTTCAAGGGATTTAGCGATTAGGAGTGACAGATTGTTTGGTAAACGTATAGCATGTTCTATATGTTAGTTATTTGAATGACTCTTACCATAATATGTTACGTTAACATACCAGGCATGTTCTCAGTTAGTTATTTATGCCTCATATAACGTACACTTATTCAGCCTGTTGTTCACTATTCTTTATTTATTTTAAATTGCCTTTCAAATGTCTATTCTTGGTGTTGGCTTTTATCAAATACATTTCCCAAAAAAATGCGACTTATACTGCAGTGCAACTTATATATGTTTTTTTCCTTCTTTATTATGCATTTTCGGCCGGTGCGACTTATACTCCGGAGCGACTTATACTCCGAAAAATACGGTATGTCAAATACTTTGTTGAGGGCCACATCGTAGTCATGGCTTTCCTCAGATGGCCACTCGCAACAGTAAATATATTTGAATATAAATGTTTCATCGCCTCATTATTTTATTTTTACATGCAAATTATTGGATAACTTGCTTTAAAATCATAAGTCAAGGTGACAGGCAGCTATTTAAGTAAACAATTTTTTTTTTTTTTTACAAAGAAATGTTTAAAAGATATGCAATTGCATGCAGTCCATGCAATTTTTCTGTTAAAATTGAAATAACAAATGTCTTTTTGACACATTATTTCCAGGCCTTTGCCATTTTAAACAGTTGCTTTAGTGCACTCCATCCAGTTACCAACAGAAAAATCACGTGTCCTGGATTTCTAAAGTGAATGATCTGAGGTTGACCTGTGATACAATTGTGTTGTGCCATCATCTGATAAGAACATGACTTGGCTGTCCATCACACTGGTGCAAAGGTCCAATGATAAAGCCACCACAGATAGTACAAGAATGTGGTAAAAAGTTTATTTTCCACACTTGAATGACATCTACACCCATTTCATTTACAAACAAAGAGCTTTGGATAAAATATTTCAGTGTCATATTTTGAAATGCTATAGTACAGAGGTCTTCAACAGGGGTCAAAGGCGGTTATGTTTGGTTAAGACCTTTTAAAATATTTTATAATTCGCCCCCACAATTTCTGCTGAAATTTAAATACTCGTTAACGTTGTTCCAACACAGGTAAATGGAGGCAGAATATGTTTTTCAGTCAGCAATGCACACATTTGACACACAAGCTCTGTCAGGCTCCTCCGTGTGATTGGCTCATTCTCAGCAAGCACCTGGTTTATGTTTATCCTATAAATGTACTTCATTTATAACACACCATTAAAACACAGGCAGAAGAGAGTAACGCCTGCCCTCTACCTCAGAAGCCGCAGGTTTGTTTAAAAAACAATTTTACACAAGATATATAAATAGGAGAATGTCAAAGACCCCTGCTTTATATGATTTTTTTTTTATTAGCTGTGCTGGAATGTAGAGTTGTATTGTACTGTACTATACTGTCAGGGCTCGGTCAAAATAAATATGGTGTCCATTCCTCCCTGAGATTAGTTGTCAAGGCACAAACTGAACATGTCTATGAACAACGAATTGTTAGAGTTTGATTGTGCCGCTGGTTATGGCGCTGTAAATCTCCGTTGTCATGGGAACAAAGGTCCGTTTAGACGCGTCGAGGTAGTACAAAGGCTCGCGGATTAGGGCCGGGTTGAATCCGTCGTTCACCAACTTGTTTTTCTTCATCTTGAATGTGCCCGTTATCTCCAAGCATGGCTGAAAGACGCGAGACAAACGGTTAAGAACTTATGGCCAACGTGCAATTTCGGTAGGAATTGCTTGTGATTTGATGAAATGCGCAAAACAAACTGAAATGCTACTAATGTATGTTAACGGTTAGCATGCGTGAGGTACCAAGTTATATGACTGATGTGTCTGCCTGCAAAATTAACTAAAAAAGATTGCATGTATTAAAAGTACCATGTCATGTGACTAAGGTTTACGGCTGTTAAATTAGCTAAAACAGCATGTTTCAAGTACAGAGTTACTATATATCACTTTAAGGTTTACGGCTTTAGAATAAGCTAAAAAAAAAAAAAAAAAAAAGTTAGCATGTGTCAATGACCAAGTTATATAACTCTACACCTGTATGATTTGCCTAAACAGGTAGCATGTGTCAAGTAGCAAGTTACCGTATATGACTGAGGTTTATGGCTGTAAAATTAGCCTAAAAAAGACAACATGCTAACATTGGCATGTTAATAGCTAGCATGTGTCAGGGACCAAGTTTTATGACTCTGTTTACGCCTGTGAAAAAAGCTAAAAAAAAAGTTAGCATGTGTCAAGTCCTGAGTTACTGTATATCACTTTGAGGTTTACGGCTTTAAAATAAGCTAAAAAAAAAAAAAAAGTTAGCATGCTAACAGTTAATGTGTCATTGACCAAGTTATATGACTGCATAATTTGCCTAAACAAGTAGCATGTGTCAAGTAGCAAGTTACCACACATGACTGAGGTTTATGGCTGTAAAATAAGCGTAAAAAAAGTCAACATGCTAACATTGGCATGTTAACAGTTAGCATGTGTCAAGTCCTGAGTTACTGTATATCACTGAGGTTTACGGCTTTAAAATAAGCTAAAAAAAAATAAAAAGTTAGCATGTGTCAAATACCAAGTTATATGACTTAAGGTTTATGGCTGTAGATATAGCTTAAAAAATGTTCAGACTTAGACAAACTTTATTGATCCATGCTAACAATATGTTAACAGTTAGCATGTGTCAAGTAGCAAGTTATATGACTGTGTATGCCGTAAAATGAGCTAAAAAAGTTAGCATGTGTCAAGTGGCAAGTTTATTGACGAAGGTTTGTGGCAGTAAAAGTAGTTAAACATTGTGTACATTCTAACACTAGTATGTTAACAGCATGTGTCAATGACCAAGTTATATGACTCTACGCCTGCATGATTTGCCTAAACCAGTGGTTCTTAACCTGGGTTCGATCGAACCCTAGGGATTCGGTGAGTCGGGCTCGGGTTCGGCGGAGGTGAAGACACACCCGACTCATCGTGTAAATAAAAAATTCTCCCTTTCGGCGTATTACAGATACGGCAACAGCAGAAGTCAGACTGATTTGCAAGTGTGTAATTTGTTCTGAGTTTATGCACTGTGTTGGTTTTGTTGTTTGAACAAGGTGATGTTCATGCACGGTTCATTTTGTGCACCAGTAAAAAAACATGGTAACACTTTAGTATGGGGAACATATTCACCATTAATTAGTTGCTTATTAACATGCAAATTAGTAACATATTGGCTCTTAACTAGTCATTATTAAGTACTTATTAATGCCTTATTCGGCATGGCCTTATTATAACCCTAACCCTGGCCCTAACCCTCTAATCCTAACCCTAACCAAATAACTCTTAGAATATGTTCCCCTAGTGTCCAGAAAACTCTAAATTAAGTCTTTGTTACTTAGAATATGCTCCCCATACTAAAGTGTTACCAAAAACATATAACTTTGTCTTGAATTTGAAAAAAACCAACATTTTTTTTTTCACTAAAGAAGGGTTCGGTGAATATGCATATGAAACTAGTGGGGCTCGGTACCTCCAACAAGGTTAAGAACCACTGGCCTAAACAGGTAGCATGTGTCAAGTAGCAAGTTACCGTATATGACTGAGGTTTATGGCTGTAAAATTAGCTTAAACAAGACAACATGCTAACATAATAGTTAGCATGTATCAGGGACCAGGTTTTATGACTCTGTTTACGCCTGTGAAATGAGCTAAAAAAAAAAAGTAAGCATGTGTCAAGTCCTGAGTTACTGTATATCACTTTGAGGTTTACGGCTTTAAAATAAGCTATAAAAAAAAAAAAGTTAGCATGCTAACAGTTAATGTGTCAATGACCAAGTTATATGACCGCGTAATATGCCTAATCAGGTAGCATGTGTCAAGTAGCAAGTTACCGCATATGACTGAGTTTTATGGCTGTAAAATAAGCATAAAAAAAAGTCAACATGCTAAGATTGGCATGTTCAAAGTTAGCATGTGTAAAGTCCTGAGTTACTGTATATCACTTTGAGGTTTACGGCTTTAAAATAAGCTAAAAAAAAAAAAAAGTTAGCATGCTAACAGTTAACATGTGTCAATGACCAAGTTATATGACTGCATAATTTGCCTAAACAGGTAGCATGTGTCAAGGACCAGGTTTTATGACTCTGTACGCCTGCGAAATGAGCTAAAAAAAAGTTAACACGTGTCAACTCTTGAGTTACTGTATATCACTTTGACGTTTACCGCTTTAAAAATAAGCTAAAAAAAAAAAAGTTAGCACCTGTCAAATACCAAGTTATATGACTAAGGTGTATGGCTGTAGATAAAACTAAAAAAATGTCTACATGCTAACAATATGTTAACAGTTAGCATGTGTCAAGTATCAAGTTATATGACTGTATATGCCACAAAATGAGCTAAAAAGTTAGCACGTGTCAATTAGCAAGTTTAATGACCAAGGTTTACGGCTGTAAAAGTAGCTAAAAATGTGTACATTCTAACACTAGTATGTTAAGAGTTAGCATGTGTCAATGAGCAAGTTATAAGAGCGAGGTTTACGGCTGTAAAAGGATGTAAAAAAGCAAGACAGAAGGGGACGTGTTACCTGGATCCTGATGAAGCGTGGGCGTGCGTAACTAGGCAGGTATGTGTGTAGCACCTTGTAGGCGTCGTCACAATCAAAGTCCTGGCCTTCTTTCACAGTGACTGCGGCCATGCCTACCCGGCCTTCATTCCCTATCACATGATTGCAATCAGACAGGAAATGAATGCTACTACGACGACGCTGTCTTTTCACGGTAGTACCTTCCACTTTAACACCGTAGACGTTTGCCTCTAGAACGCAAGGAGCCATGGTGAGGACGTCTGCTGCTTCTGAAGTGGCCACGTTCTCTCCCTTCCATCTGGTAGGGGTCACAGGACAGGAAGTGTTTTTGAGTGATGGAGAAAACCAAGCTCGTTAACATACTGTATATATTTACTGTCAACAAAGCACAACAAGTTGAAAATAGCATCTCAAAGAAAAATCATGGAGTGGTTGTGTTGAATTGTATAGGTTTTACTGTATTTTATTTTTAATACAGATAAATAATTGTTGACTTAGAAAAATTCCCGACTTTTTGACACTTTGAAAAAATTCCCGACTTTTTGACACTTGGAAAAAATTCGGACTTTTTAACACTTAGAAAAAATCCTGAGTTTTTGACAGAAAGAATCACGACTTTTTGACACATAGAAAAAATCCAGACTTTTTGACAGAAAAAATCCAGACTTTTTGACAGAAAGAATCACGATTTTTTGACACTTAGAAAAAATCCAGACTTTTTGACACAAAACATCATGACTTTTTGACACTTAGAAAAAATCCAGACTTTGACAGAAAAGTTCCTGACTTTTTGACACTTGGAAAAAATCCAGACTTTTTGACACTTAAAAAAAATCCAGACTTTGACAGAAAAATCCTGACTTTTTGACACTTAGAAAAAATCCCGACTTTTTAACAGAAAGAATCACGACTTTTTGACAGAAAGAATCACGACTTTTTGACAGAAAGAATCACAACTTTTTGACAGAAAGAATCACAACTTTTTGACACAAAACATCACAACTTTTTGACACTTACAAAAAAATCTCGACTTTTTGACAGAAAGAATCATGACTTTTTGACAGAAAGAATCACAACTTTTTGACACAAAACATCACAACTTTTTGACACTTACAAAAAAATCTCGACTTTGCAACAGAAAACATCACGACTTTTTGACAGAAATATCACGACTTTTTGACAGAAAACATCACGACTTTTTGACAGAAAACATCACGACTTTTTGAAAGAAAACATCACGACTTTTTGGCACTTAGAAAAAATCTCTACTTTTTAATTAATTTCAATTAGAAAAAATCCAGACTTTGACACTTAGAAAAAATTCTCACTTTTTGACACTTAGAAAAAATCCCGACTTTTTGACACTTAGAAAAAATCCCGACTTTTTGACACTTGGAAAAAATCCCACATTTTTGACACTTAGAAAAAATCCCGATTTTTTTGACACAGAAAAAATCCTGACTTTTTGACACTTGGAAAAAGTCCTGACTTTTTGACACAAAACATCATGACTTTTTGACACTTAGAAAAAAATCCAGACTTTTTGACACTTAGAAAAAATCCAGACTTTTCGACACTTAGAAAAAATCCCGACCCTTTGACACTTAGAAAAAATCCAGACTTTTTGACAGAAAGAATCACGACTTTTTGACAGAAAGAATCACGACTTTTTGACAGAAAGAATCACGACTTTTTGACGGAAAGAATCACGACTTTTTGATGGAAAGAATCACGACTTTTTGAAACAAAACATCACAACTTTTTGACACTTACAAAAAAATCTCGACTTTGCGACAGAAAACATCACAACTTGTTGACAGAAAACATCACAACTTTTTGACACTTAGAAAAAATCCCTACCTTTTGACACTTAGAAAAAATCCCTACCTTTTGACACTTAGAAAAAATCCTTACTTTTTGACACTTGGAAAAAATCCCTACTTTTTGAAACTGAAAAAATCCTGACTTTTTGACACTTAGAAGAAATCCAGACTTTTCGACACTTAGAAGAAATCCAGACTTCTGCTTACTTTCTGCTGTTCCATCTACACTTCATCAACTTTCCTAAACACTTATTTCTAATGTTGTTTTAAGCTAGCTTAGCGGTTAGCGTGCTCTCTGTGTGTAACATGTTTAGCCTCCTCCTCCACTGATAATATACTTGATAATGATGCTTAAGATACGAAGAAATAGTTTATTTGCTGCAATGGAGGTGATTATTATCAGTTTGTCTCCACACTGTTATTAGCTGCTAGCCACTTGTCAGCCGGGGACAAACAATGAAAAGGGGCTGGACGGTTGTGATTGGCATTAATCAGCAATGGCGATCATCAGTGACGTGCAGTCAGGGGAGGCAGGTGAGGCAGGGCCTCACATGCCATCATGGAAAGAAAAAAAATTAATTAAATTGTTATATGTATCCAGTGATTATACTATAAAGTTATTTTCCATTTAACTTCACCAGTTTTAGATTATTTTTATTCAAAATCGCTGAATTTTCACATATGCCATTCAAATACTGAGAAGAGACTTGCAGTGAGTCACCAGCCAGTTGAGCCTCACCATGGATTGCGCAATGACTCGGCTAACTGCTGGCCTGCTGTGCAGTGAGACTGTATTGCTATATGAATTATATTATACATTTCCATAGTTTAGTTAGCTGAGGTATATAATGTACAGTGTATTTTGTCAACAACTGTATGTGTGTAACGTATTTAGTGTGTATTTATGAGGCTTGCAGTAATCCCGCCTCCTGGTGGTAGAGGGCGCTAGTGATCCCAGGGATCATTTTTGCGACTACTAGACTGCAGAATAAGTGACAAGCAGCAACAGTTAGCGATCGTTTATTTTTTCTTCTCGCCTGAACTTTTAACATGGAGGATTACATATCTAAAATAAAACAGTTTTCTAAACTGGACTTTCAATCGAAGCAGGAGGTAATAATTAAAGGAAGATCTCCATCGAGATGGAGAGACTTTTAAAACTGAAGAAAGATAAGGAAGACTTCTATGAACAAGTTATCGATGCTTTTATTCAGAAGGAGCGGCGCATGGACTTCATTTATAAGTAAAGGTAAGACCATAATAACGTTTTTTTATTAAATGTGCTTTTTTGTGTGCTACAGTTTGTATGTGTAAAGTTAAAGTTAAGTTAAAGTACCAATGATTGTCACACACACACTAGGTGTAATGAAAATTGTCCTCTGCATTTGACCCATCCCCTTGTTCACCCCCTGGGAGGTGAGGGGAGCAGTGGGCAGCAGTGGCGCCGCGCCCGGGAATCATTTTTGGTGATTTAACCCCCAATTCCAACCCTTGATGCTGAGTGCCAAGCAGGGAAGAATGCTGGTATGAGCTTTTAAACAGAATCCGTTAACTGCTGCCAATCAAATGGTGAATAAGATACTCTTTAGGGTTCATATGTTTGTAAATCTGACTGTGATGAAGTCAGTGCCTCACCAGCCATGAACCTCACCGCACGTCACTGGCGATCATGTACTTTTTCACAAAACTCGGCTGATTCAGCACATCCCTACTATATTGATACTGTACAATTGCAGCATTGTATCATAGAGTATTGTCTTCTTCCAATCAATAACGCTACAAGTGAGGTCGTCAATCAACTCGCCTGAACGTGTCGCCGACTCGGTCTTGGAAATAGACAAAGTTGTCCTTGTCGAAGCGCATCAAGTCTCCTGTGTTGAAGTAGAGGTCGCCTTTTTTCATCACGTTGCGGAGCCTCTTCTTCTCAGTCTGCTGATCGTTGCCTGCATAGCCCACGAAAGGTGACCTCTGCGTGACCTTTCCCGTCAGGAGACCCGTCTCACCTGACACACAAACACAGCCAAGTATATACTTTATGCCATGAAATATAACATACTACATACATTATTAAATAGCTAATAGACTATGAAATACTGTCACCTATGGCCGCTTTGATGCAAAGACCCTGTGAGTTTCTGACAGGCTCCTCCTTCTCGATGTCGAACTTGATCAACGTGTACGGGAAGATGAGCTGAAAAAAAAAAGAAGTCATGTTGGGATGAAATATTATTTCTTCCATTATAAAACTGTCTTCTTTCTGTTGTGGTTAGGCATGCAAGGAACAAAGTGGTTTTGCTGCAATGTACTTGTTTGTATCATAGTGAATTATAATTATATAGTGCTTTTTCTCTAGAGACACAAAGCGCTTTACATAGTGAAACCCAGTATCTACATTTAAACCAGTGTGGGTGGCACTGGGAGCACGGGTAATGTGTTTTGGCCAAGGGCACGACGGCAGTGACTAGGATGGCGGAAGCTGGAATTGAACCTGGAACCCTGACGTCACTGGCACGCGCTCTCTACCAACCGAGCCACGCCACCCCATAATGCTTTAAAGCACCAAAATATCTCCCCAGTTTTTTTCCTATACTGTCTTTTTTTATAGTATATTATAGTATATATATAATTTAAAGAATTCCACTCAGTCTTTATTCATTTATAGAACTTTTGTACGACTGTAAAATAAGGCACCGTGGGGCCAAAGAAAGTTGACGAGCGCCAGCACATTGATAAAGAAAGTATGAGAAACGCCATGGAATTTAAGAAAGAACTCTTAACTAAGCATGAAGGTGGCGTATTGCTTCGGTTTTTGTACAATTTTGTTTTCATAAGTGCTGGTAAGCAGTTTAAATGAGATTAATCACACTTTGCATTTTGATTAATTGCGTTTAATCTCAGTAAATTACTTCTGTGCATCATTTAAATTAACTTTAATATATATATATATATTTTAATTTTCCTGAGGGAATCAATAAAGTACTATCTATCTATGTATGTTGATTTATATAAAAATACATATATAAGTACACGCACGCACACACACAATACATTATATATATAGATAGATATATATATATATATATATATATATATATATATATATATATACACATACCTATATACCGAAGTCTGGAACTAATGTAATAGAGAAGTTTTTTATGCGCAAAAGTGGTGAAGCTGTAGTTTTATATGCACTTTATTTTTATTGACAGTTTATTAGTTTAGTTTTTCATTTTAGCACAACATAAATGAATGTAAATTAATTATGTGTCAGTTATTTATGAGTTCCTTCTCATGCCGTGAATTTGGTTAGTACTTATTTTTCTAATCAGTCTGACCTAAGCCTAAAGTTTATGTGTTAAATAAATAATAATCTTTGCGATTAACACATGGTTTCATATTGTTTGACAAGGTTGTTAACTGTAAGTAGGTTAGATATATTTATTTAATACGATTAAAATTAAGATTAAGATGACTAATTCAGTGTTAATATTTAAGTGGACTTCGAGCCCCTCTGTAGTGGAAAAGTTGGGCCCCGATTTCAAAAAGGTTAAGAACCGCTGTTAACTTTATGACAACCTTATCCGACCTTTAGGAACGTTATCACTAGTGAAAACTAAGAATGTGAATCTTAAAACAAATCTCGATTCAAACGGATTTTCGCAACATATTATTTGGTATTAAAAATGCTAAAACTTTTTCATAACAAGTTACTAAAGCTCCTCTTGGTTTCTGACGTATACGTGCAGTGAGTGAGTGCGAAAATGGCCTAAAAATTGTCTTTTTATACAAAACCCAAAACCAGTGAAGTTGGCACGTTGTGTAAATTGTAAATAAAAACAGAATACAATGATTTGCTAATCCTTTTCAACTTATATTCAATTGAATAGACTGTAAAGACAAGATATTTAACGTTCGAACTGGATAACTTTTTTTTTTGCAAATATTAGCTCATTTGGAATTTGATGCCTGCAACATGTTTCAAAAAAGCTGGCACAAGTGGCAAAAAAGACTGAGAAAGTTGAGGAATGCTCATCAAACACTTATTTGGAACATCCCACAGGTGAACAGGCTAATTGGGAACAGGTGGGTGCCATGATTGGGTATAAAAGCAGCTTCCATGAAATACTCAGTCATTCACAAACAAGGATGGGGCGAGGGTCACCACTTTGTGAACAAATGCGTAAGCAAATTGTCCAACAGTTTAAGAACAACATTTCTCAATGAGCTACTGCAAGGAATTTAGGGATTTCACCATCAACGATCCGTAATATCATCTGGAGAAATCACTGCACGTAAGCGATGATATTACGGACCTTCGATCCCTCAAGCGGTACTGCATCAGAAAGTGACGTCAGTGTGTAAAGGATATCACCACATGGTCTCAGGAACACTTCAGAAAACCACTGTCAGTAACTACAGTTGGTCGCTACATCTGTAAGTGCAAGTTAAAACTCTACTATGCAAAGCCAAAGCCATTTATCAACAACAACCAGAAACGCAGCCAGCTTCGCTGGGCCCGAGCTCTTCTAAGATGGACTGATGCAAAGTATAAAAGTGTTTTTGTGGTCTGACGAGTCCACATTTCAAATTGTTTTGGGAAACTGTGGACGTCGTGTCCTCCGGAACAAAGAAAAGAACCATCCAGATTGTTCTAGGCGCAAAGTTGAAAAGCCAGCATCTGTGAAGGTATGGGGGTGTATTAGTGCCCAAGACATGGGTAACTTACACATCTGTAAAGGCACCATTAAAGCTGAAAGGTACATACAGGTTTTGGAGCAACATATGTTGCCATCCAAGCAACGTTATCATGCTTTTTCAGCAAGACAATGCCAAGCCACGTGTTACAACAGCGTGGCTTCATAGTAAAAGAGTGCGGGTACTAGACTGGCCTGCCTGTAGTCCAGACCTGTCTCCCATTGAAAATGTGTGGCGCATTATGAAGCCTAAAATACCACAACGGAGACCCCCGGACTGTTGAACAACTTAAGCTGTACATCAAGCAAGAAAGGGAAAGAATTCCACCTGAAAAGTTTCAAAAATTGGTCTCCTCAGTTCCCAAACGTTTACTGAGTGTTGTTAAAAGGAAAGGCCATGTAACACAGTGGTAAAAATGCCCCTGTGCCAACTTTTTTGCAATGTGCTGCTGCCATTAAATTCTAAGTTAATGATTATTTGCAAATAAATATTAAGTTTCTCAGTTCGAACATTAAATATCTTGTCTTTGCAATTGAATTTTGTACATTGATTCTTAAAAGAAAATATATTTTTGAAAATGATGAATCAATTTAGAATAAATACGCTTTTACGTACGCTGTGTAAAACATTCATCCTCCCCACAGCGCCGACTTTGGAAGTGTAGTTCATGAATCCGATGTTCCCCTCGGTGGCGGCATACAGCTCCTTCACTTTAATGTCGCCGAAGCGCCGCAGAAACTGGGACCAGACGTCTTTGCGGACGCCGTTGCCGATGGCGATCCTCACTTTGTGGTCCCTGTCGTCGTCCTTCTACAGGAGACGGACAATCAGTGCCATCTTCCTCAGCAGGCGATAAAGACGCTGACCTGTGGCGAGTTGCAGAGGTAGCGCATGGTTTCTCCGATGTACTGCATCACTGTCACGTTGTGCTCCCTGCAGTCGTCCCAGAACTGAGAGGCAGAGAACTTTCTCTTCAAAACCACCGTTATACCTGCGGCCGACATCACTTCTTTTAAAAAAAAAAAAAAAAAAAAAAGCCCACATCCCGATTTGACAACATGGTCGTCGCTACCTCTCTGGATGGCACCCGCTAGTCCGATGAGAAAGCCCGAGCTGTGGTAGAGAGGCAGGTTGATGTAGATGACGTCATCGCTGGTGATGCCGCACGTTGCTTGGATGAAGGATGCCGCCCACATGCGCTCATGGGTGACCACCGCCGCTTTGGGCAAACCTTTGAAGGACAGAAGAAGAATGTCTTTACACGACTTTGAAATGTTGCTTTCAAGTCAGTACAACCTTCAGTCAAAAAAGCACCTTGACCTGCATTATAACCAAGTCATAGCCACGTTGTTATTGTAAGAGTTAACACAGAGGAACTACTTTTCACCTTTCTCACACTGCTTCTCCAACCACTAGCGAGCTACTAGCTGACACCGTATTTTCCTGACCATAAGGCGCACTGACGATGAATGGTCTATTGTTGATCTTTTTTCATATATAAGCGCACCGGATAATAAAAGGGGTCATATTATTATATTCATTTTTTTTCAAAATTTAAAACACTTCCTTGTGGTCTACATAACATGTAATGGTGGTACTTTGGTCAAAATGTTGCACAGATTATAGAATAGAATAGAATAGAATAGAAAGTACTTTATTGATCCCTGGGGGAAATTCAGCACCATAGTTCGCTCACAATAGACAGTAATAATAATAAATTATGTTTTACAGATCATCTTCAAGCCACTTTCTGACAGTCGCTTCAGGATGCGCCGTTTTGCGAGCGGTCTTGTTTACGTGGCTCACCTTCGGCAGCGTCATCTTTGTTGTAGCGTGCAAGGACGGGAGTGGAAGAAATGTCAAATGATGGAGCTAACTGTTTTAATGACATTCAGACTTTACTTCAATCAATAACGGAGCAGCATCTCCTCATCTGGAAACAACACGTGAAAAAACGTCCGACCGGAACTCTCTAATAACTAAAGTTCCTTGGGTGAATAATGTAAACTCACTACACCGGTATGTTTTAGCACTTTGATAGCCAGTCTACTGACAGATATAAGTAAGAACTCTACACTACTTTATATTAGAAATGGCAACAGCGGAGGATGAATGTCACATAACAAGAGGATAGAGAAAAAGAAGCTTATCGACTCGCCGGCGCGCGCAATTTTTCAGGATCTATGCAGATCCCAAATACAGATCAGCAGGTACCAGAAGGTAAGAAAAGTTGCTTTTGCATAATATTGCGAAACAAAACGCCAGATAATATGTCTTACCTTACACACACCATAATAATACTGGTATGTTGAAGCACAGTACAATCCATCAAGCGGTGCGGCTTCATAGCTTACCAAAGTCGTACTAAAACATTTTGATAGGTTTTTGAGTGCCGTGTGCAATGTTCTGTATTTTCAATGGAACATATAAAATGTTGGTGTTGTTTACTTGAGACATACACTATATTGCCAAAAGTATTTGGCCACCTGCCTTTACTCACATATGAATTCGAAGTGCCATCCCATGGAATTGTCCAAAATGTTTTGGTATCCTGGAGCATTCAAAGTTCCTTTCACTGGAACTAAGAGGCCAAGCCCAACTCCTGAAAAACCAACCCCCCAACCATAATTCCTCCTCCACCAAGTTTCATACTTGGCACAATGCAGTCCAAAATATAGCGTTCTCCTGGCAACCTCCAAACCCAGACTGCTCCATCAGATTGCCAGATGGAAAAGCGTGACTCATCAGTCCAGAGAAGGCGTCGCCACTGCTCTAGAGTCCAGTGGCGACGTGCTTTACACCACTGCATACCACGCTTTGCATTGGACTTGGTGATGTATGGCTTAGATGCAGCTGCTCGGCCACGAAAACCCATTCCATGAAGCTCTCTGCGTACTGTACGTGGGCTAATTGGAAGGTCACATGAAGTTTGGAGCTCTGTAGCAACTGACGCTTCAGCATCCGCTGACCTCTCTCTCTGTCAGTATACGTGGCCTACCACTTTGTGGCTGAGTTGCTGTTGTTCCCAAACTCTTTAATTTTTCTTATAATAAAGTTGACTTTGGAATATTTAGGAGCAAGGAAATTTCACAACTGGATTTGTTGCACAGGTGGCATCCTATGACAGTTCCACGCTGGAAATCACTGAGAGCGGCTAATTTTTCCACAAATGTTTGTAGAAACAGTCTCCATGCCTAAGTGCTTGATTTTATACACCTGTGACCGGGCCAAGTGATTAGGACACCTGATTCTCATCATTTGGATGGGTGGCCAAATACTTTTGGCAATATAGTGTATCATAGTGCAGGCTACACTTATCTCTTATGTTTGACTGCCATCTACTGGTCACACTTATCATTATACCATGTACCAAATAAAATAGCTTCAAGGTCGGTAAGATCAACCAAACGTATTCCTTTCTGGGTTATAAAATGCACTGTCGAGTTTGAGGAAAAACATTTTTTTAAGTACGCCTTATAGTCCGGAAAGTACGGTAGGTTGAATTCACTTGACGTCACGTTCGGCTCGAAGCGGTACGCCAGCAACCGTCTTTTGTCATAGCGCTACGGGCGACATTTTGCCTTTTTTCAAAGAGAAGTGAAGTGAAGTGAATTGTATTTATATAGCGCTTTTCTCCACTGACTCAAAGCGCATTTTACATAGTGAAACCCAATATCTAAATTACATTTAAACCAGTGTGGGTGGCACTGGGAGCAGGTGTTTAAAGTTTCTTGCCCAAGGACACAACGGCAGTGACTAAGATAGCGGAAGCAGGGATCGAACCTGGAACCCTCAAGTTGCTGGCACGGCCACTCTACCAACCGAGCTATACCGCCCCAAAAATGCCCTATGCTTGCGCTGTTTTGGGCTGTTGGAACCATTCAAATCGCGAAAAGAATACAAGTTTCTTTTAGAGTTCCTCGAGAGGTAATCAATCACGGAGGGTGAAAGAGTGCAAGATTTTACGAAAGAAGGCAAAAAAAGGAGCACACACTCCAGTCGAAGAATGCATGAGTTTGCAGTGATCACTTTGTTAAAGTTAAGTTAAAGTACCAATGATTGTCACACACACACTAGGTGTGGCGAAATTATTCTCTGCATTTGACCCATCCCCTTGTTCACCCCCTGGGAGGTGAGGGGAGCAGTGGGCAGCAGCGGTGCCGCGCCCGGGAATCATTTTTGGTGATTTAACCCCCAATTCCAACCCTTGATGCTGAGTGCCAAGCATGGAGGTAATGGGTCCCATTTTTATAGTCTTTGGTATGACTCGGCCGGGGTTTGAATTCACAACCTACCGATCTCAGGGCGGACACTCTAACCACTAGGCCACTGAGTAAGTTTGTTTGGTATACTTTTAACATTTAGTATTTCCCAGTTAAGTATCTTGATGTTATTTGTATTTCTTAAAACAAATTTTTGTTATGACTCGCCGTGTCTAAATAAAAGAACGCACACGTGAGCTAAACCTAAAAGAGTTAAGTTTTTACCAAAGGCAACAAGCTTAAATGAATCTTTCAGCACACACACTATGTTGACATCTATAGTTATATTTTGATATAGACGGGGAAAAAACACTTGTAAACGGCACGCACAACAAAAACTGCAAAAACTATGATATTTATCCGAAAGAGTCTTGATACCAATTTGCTTGACCCAGCCACACACAAAGAAGTTGCAGACCTCCATGCTTTCCTAAGTTTTTATCGGTTTTGTCGTGTAGAATGACCAGCTAGTTTGATATGTCTGGGAACTCAACAGACGGATAATTCAGTTCAGTCCCGTTCATTTATTTATTTCATTGATAAAAAAAAATAAAAAAAATTACAGAACATTAAAGTAAATTATGAATAAAAAGGAGCAGAAAGAAGTAAAAAACTTACATTTGCCTCCTATTTTCACAAATACAACAATTCCCATTCAATGTTGGCGACTGCAAAGCCATATTTTCCTTTTACGACAACTGAACCAATAATGAAGAAATAATTTCATTCAGTCATCATATCTTTTCATCATCATGATTTTTACATTTTTTTGGAATACAGAAAGAAATTTACATTGATTTATTCCACTATCAAGTTTGTTCCATAAACTAACACCTCTGATCGAAACACTTATATTCCATTGGGATTGTCCATAATCCTTGACATCAAATCCTATTTTGATAAAGTACAGGACTAGATTATATTGCATAGTTTTCTCCTATCTGCTTTTTGTGGTAAGATCGAGGCCCCTTGCGTGCACAGATAGTTGGCACTCTGTTTGCTGCACAGTGGCCATGTTGGTTTGGTGGCTCACCACTTTGGTCACTTCCGTTCAAAAGTCATGTGACGGAATAATTGTAATAACTGTAATAACTGTATTGCTTTAGATTTTCGAAAAGTTAAAGCGACCTTGTAAATCATGCATCTCACATGTACAGTAGAAGGTTGCGGCACCAAGCCGGAAAGTTGGTCAACTTTGAAAATCCACACGCTACCAACTTGATACTATAAGGCTCTCAACAAATGAAACATTTGCAACATCCCTAGGATGCATTTTTTTTCATCCAAGGAGTGAGGATTATTCTGAATTTAGCAGCTCTAGGACAGCACAAGTGCTGAAAGATACAACATTCTATACATTGTTTGTCACTGTATTGTCTTCTTATTTGAAACGTTTATCAATCATGCTCCATGATCC
>NC_084754.1:30165852-30188352 GCF_033978785.1 Entelurus aequoreus | reverse complement strand
ATAGCCGTTGTGCTGCTATGATAGGCCATTTCCGCTCGACACAGTGTGCATACAACAACATTATTAGGCCGTTTATTGAAATACTCCCACACTTTTGACCCCTTTTGGAATGCTTTTCCCCCCTCGCTCGCACCGCTCGCATCGTCTTCTTTGATCGTCTGCTTTGCGCTTCGCCATGACGGTAGTGTGACGTCATTATGCGACGCGTCGACGCACAAAAACGGCGTCGACGTATTTACGTAACCGATGACGTCGACTACGTCGACGCGTCGTTTCAGCCTTAATATAGATACACATATAAATATATATATATATATATATATATATATATATATATATATATATATATATTAGGGATGTCCTGATCCGATATTTGGATCGGATCGGCCGCCGATATTTGCCACAAAATGCGTATCGGCAAGGCATGGGAAAATGCCGATCCAGATCCAGTTTAAAAAAAAACCTCTGGTCCGTGTTTTCCAACGCACCGATTTAAATAATACATTCCACTTTTTTGCTGCTCCCTAATTTCCGTTCCACATTTTCCAGCACACCTTCAACACATCCACAGGTCTGTGGATTCTCACGCAGTTGCTTTTAGCTGCTGGCATTACACAACAGGCTCTTCTCACTCTTTTCTGTGTCTCCCTCTCACAGACAGCAAGCGCACCTTCTTACACACGTCACATACTGTCACGTCATACGTCACATACGTATACGCCCTCCCCGAGCAGAGAGGTAGCAGCATGGCTAACGTTAGCTGTGATGCTAGCGCAGCCGTGCGAACAACGTTCCCTCTAAGGTGCGCGCCTGTGCAATTGCGCACTGCTCAAGCATAGCAATTATATGCCAAGCACAAAATCAAATAACAAAATAAGCGCATAACAATTTTCGACACACGGACACGACAGAGAAAACAGTTTTCGTCATCATTGTTCAAATATTGTAACGTCTGTCGAGACGCTTATCTCCATTCGGTGCCACACGCCCACACCATCAAAATGCTGAGGCAAAAATTGACACATCAACACCGTATGAAAAAATTAGTGATTTTTGTAGTTGTGATTTCCTTCTCTGCATGAAAGTTTAAAAGTAGCATATATTAATGCTGTATGAAAAAGAATGTTTTAATGTAGACATGCAAGCCTTGAAAGAACATTTTGAAAATCAAGACTGCAAATGGGTGCATTTCTACCCTATGTTTTAACTTTAGATTTATTCTCATATCAAACTCTTTTGGCTGTCTTTTTGACACTTACATACGGCGCCCCCCTCCACACCCCGGATTATAAATAATGTAAATAATTCAATGTGATTATCTTGTGTGATGACTGTATTATGATGATAGTATATATCTGATAGTATATATCTGTATCATGAATCAATTTAAGTGGACCCCGACTTAAACAAGTTGAAAATCGTATTCGGGTGTTACCATTTAGTGGTCATTTGTACGGAATATGTACTTCACTGTGCAACCTACTAATACAAGTCTCAATCAATCAATCAAAACACATAGAATCATCATACTGCTGTGATTATATGCATCAAGTGTTCATTCAAGGCTAAGGCAAAATATCGAGATATATATCGTAAATGTGATTATCTTGTGTGATGACTGTATTATGATGATAGTATATATCTGATAGTATATATCTGTATCATGAATCAATTTAAGTGGACCCCGACTTAAACAAGTTGAAAATCGTATTCGGGTGTTACCATTTAGTGGTCATTTGTACGGAATATGTACTTCACTGTGCAACCTACTAATACAAGTCTCAATCAATCAATCAAAACACATAGAATCATCATACTGCTGTGATTATATGCATCAAGTGTTCATTCAAGGCTAAGGCAAAATATCGAGATATATATCGTGTATCGCAATATGGCCTTAAAATATCGCAATATTAAAAAAAGGCCATATCGCCCAGCCCTAGTTCAATGATGCCATTTCTGTTTGTCCTGTATAATTTTGTCTATTTTGTGTTTATCCTTGAATAAACATGTCAGTTTCTTGTTACCAACCATTGTGTATTATTCAAACTCCCCTAATTCAGCTGGCTAGTTGTTATCAAGAGTACTAAAACCCTTTTCAACATGATTCTGACAACTAAGTATTAATACATGCTCGGATAGGCCAGTATCGGTATCGGTCAGTATCGGTATCGGATCGGAAGTACAAAAACAATATTGGTATCGGATCAAAAGTGCAAAAACCTGGATCGGGACATCCCTAATATATATATATATATATATATATATATATATATATATATATATATATATATATATATATATATATATATATATATACATATAAGGGACAAGCGGTAGAAAATGGCTGGATGGCTGGATGGATGGATGGATGGATGGATGGATGGATATTTTTATTTATTTTTTGATTTTTTTTTTCAATTTTGGCCAAAGGGGGCGCATTTCAATTTCTTACCAGTGTTGGGTTAGTTACTGAAAACTAGGGATGTCCGATAATATCGGCCTGCCGATATTATCGGCCGATAAATGCGTTAAAATGTAATATCGGAAATTATCGGTATCGGTTTTTTTATTATCTGTATCGTTTTTTGTTTTTTTTTATTAAATCAACATAAAAAACACAAGATACACTTACAATTAGTGCACCAACCAAAAAAACCTCCCTCCCCCATTTCTTTCTGTTATCAATATTCTGGTTCCTACATTATATATCAATATCTATCAATACAGTCTGCAAGGGATACAGTCTGAAAGCACACATGATTGTGCGTGCTGCTGGTCCACTAATAGTACTAACCTTTAACAGTTAATTTTACTCATTTTCATTAATTACTAGTTTCTATGTAACTGTTTTATATTGTTTTACTTTCTTTTTTATTCAAGAAAATGTTTTTAATTTAGTTATCTTATTTTATTATTTTTTTTAAAAAGTACCTTATCTTCACCATACATGGTTGTCCAAATTAGGCATAATAATGTGTTAATTCCACGACTGCATATATCAGTTGATATCGGTATCGGTTGATATCGGTTTCGGTAATTAAAGAGTTGGACAATATTGGAATATCGGATATCGGCAAAAAGCCATTATCGGACATCCCTACTGAAAACCAGTAACTAGTTACAGTTATTAGTTACTTTATTTCAAAAGTAACTCAGTTACTAACTCAGTTACTTACACCAAAAAGTAATGCGTTACTGTGAAAAGTAACTATATAGTTACTTATTATTTAATAATATAATATATATATAATAATAATATATAATAACTTTACTGAGAGATTTTAGCAGGGTAAAACACATGACAAACACTTTTACGACCAACCGGAAACATAGCAACGCACCTCCTTTACGGCAGCTGTCGCAACGTTCTTAAAACAACCGCAGCACATACATATATACAACATATCTCCCTTTTTTAACTTTTGTTTTTCTTTCCTTGTAAACAAAACAAAATCACACTGTAGATGTGTTGTCGGTCTAATTATAAATAATGCAGACGAGGCGTGTTGGCTGAGTTCTTGACGTTTACTTTCACAGCGTGGCAACATGCAACACTTTTCGGGGCAACCGCGCATGCTCGTAACTCCCGTTGCATGCTGGGTAGTGTAGTTGTTATATTCTCTAGCTCATAACATTTTTCCCCCATAAAGAAATAATGTTAACTCAATAAAGTGTATTTCTTTTTTTAGCTTTAACTTTTCATTTATTAGCATTGTAACCACATTTGCAAATAACTTTTCTCTTCATAGAATGTTCTTTCAATAAAGAAATAAAGTGCAAAAATGTCAAAGCATCATAACAAACAGTTATGTCAAATAGCAGCAGAACTGCGCTTTTTGGAGAGCTGTATTATTTTCAGTTTTGTGCCCAAGGGACTGATTTTATTTAACACTATATTATTATTTATACACCTATAGTGATCACAGAGACAGGTTGTTTTTGTGGTACTGTATATATTTGTTTCTCTGAAAAATCCCACTTAATATACTTTGGGTAACAACAGTCAATATTTATTTATTTTATTTTATTTTTTTAGGTGGGTAACAGTCAATATTTATTTATTTGATTTTATTTTTTTTATTATATAATAAAAGTGAGCTTTTGTTAAACCAAACATTGTGTGTTTTTTCCCATATACAACAACCTATCTGGACTCGATAAGAGAATCGATAAGGAATCGGTTCGATAAGAGGATTCCATAATAGGCTCGAACTCGATAATTCCTTATCAAACATCATCCCTAACCGTAAAGCAGTTCGTCTGCCGTAAACAGAAATGTTGTGACACTCTGTAAACAGGACAATACTGCCATCTACTGGATAGCCTCCAGAACACTGAAATTCAAGTATTTCTTTTATTTATATGTATAATAAAAAAATATATATATATATATAGCTAGAATTCACTGAAAGTCAAGTATTTCATACACACACACACACACATATACATATATATATATATATATATAATATACTTGAGTTGGTGAATTCTAGCTTAAATATATTCCCCTCTTAACCACGCCCCCCCCACCCCACCTCCCGGTATCGGAGGTCTCAAGGTTGGCAAGTATGCATTTTACAGTGGCCAAAAATAATGATTATACTTGTAAAAAGAAACCTCTGCCTTGTTTTGATGAATATTAAGGCCTACTGCGCTACTTTGTGTTATAAGGGTGGAACTTGCAATGCCAAGTGATTGACTTGGTAAAAAAAAAGAGCTCAGGTGTGTGTCACTCACCTGCAGAGGTGATGAGCACTTTGGCCCCGCAGCAGGAGAAGCAGTGCAGCAGGGACTTGGATCGAATGTTGAAGTTGAGCAGAGCAACCGGACAGCCCAGTTTAGCGAGTCCCAGCCAGGTCCACACCAGGTTAGGCTCGTTGGGCAGAAAGAGCGCGGCGGCTTGTCCTTCCTGCAGCCGCGCCGCCTCCTGCAGCGCGCGGGCCACCTTGTTGCTGCGCCGGTCCACGTCACTGTACGTCCACGCGTGTCCCTCGAAGTGCAGGAAGGTCTTGGCGGGGTGTTTGCGGACGGCGTCCAGGAATCCGTCCACGATGCTGTGCAGAGGTTTGCCCCTCTTGTACCTGAGCAGCGTGATGGCCAGGCGTAGGCAGCGCAGCATGTAGACGCAGTCCTCCAGCAGGTAGGGGAAGAGGGAGGTGAGGATGCGGGGGCCGCACAGCAGCAGCAGTCCGCCCGCAGCAGTCAGCCACACCAGCATCGTCACGTCGACAAGTGACTCAAAACAAGTGCGGGATTTGTGACAAAGTTCACCGTGGCGCGATCCCTCCTACATTCCGCGTGTTTGCGAGTTGCCACGCCCACTCGGGGATTGTCCTACACCAGGGGTGTCCAAACTTTTTCCACTGAGGGCCGCACACGGAAAAATTAAAGAATGTGGGGGCCATTTTGATATTGTTCATTTTCAAACCATTACAAAATATATGCATTTTTTATTTATTTTACCTTTAGGGCATACTTACCAAGTGCTCAGCTGCACTTTACTGACAATACAGAACATACAATTGTCGTCAATAACTTTGTTTCCATCGTCAAGTCCCTCTCCCGTTATCGTGGACAAAAGGGCGGTACAACAGTGAAATAAACATACCTGACAATACAGAACATACAATTGTCGTCAATAACTTTGTTTCCATCGTCAAGTCCCTACACAAATATAATACAGAAAAACATAGTGAACTTAAATTCTTAACATGACAATGTTTCTGTCGTCGCATGCACGCCTACCTCTCCCGTTATCGTGGACAAAAGGGAAGTTGGAAGGCGTGTCCAACGCATATAAAAAGACAGGTGTCACAGTAATTATTGCAGTAGGAGGGACAACGAGACAATGGTTCCACATTGACAAAACATTGAACAATATCCAGGTATTTACATGTAACTTACACATTTTGTGTAATTATAACAATAATAAAGCATTATAAAATACATTATTTACAAGACATAATTGACCCTGTTACATACATATATATATATATATATATATATATATATATATATATATATATATATATATATATATATATATATATATATATATATATATATATATATATATATATATATATATATATATATACTTATTTTATTATATATATATAAATAAAAGAAATGGGTGAGGGCCGACATCCGGGCAACTGAGCTACATACGGGTTCTTCGAGCCATAGCAACCAGACTGGCGTTGAAAACAAACCGTTGCCATTACTCTTTAACCTGTCGACCTACGCTGGTTAAACCTGTCATTCTGCCTCCAAAATGCCAAAAAACGGTGTTGTTTTTGGTTGTGCTAACCACAACTGGAAACAGGGAAAACAAAGGTTGTATTTTGTTCTGCCATAGCGTGATAAAAGCCCACAGAGACGAGACAAATGGCTCGCAGCTTTACACTGGGAAAACGAGGACGGTTCTCACTGGAGTCCCCCAAAGTCCCGGGTCGTGTGTTCAGATCACTTCGTTTCTGGTAAATATAAGGAACAAAAATCCACCTTCTTAACCACAACTTGGCTATACGTCCGTGCTAATGTTAAATAAATAAATGATAAATGGGTTATACTTGTATAGCGCTTTTCTACCTTCAAGGTACTCAAAGCGCTTTGACAGTATTTCCACATTCACCCATTCACACACACATTCACACACTGATGGCGGGAGCTGCCATGCAAGGCACTAACCAGCAGCCATCAGGAGCAAGGGTGAAGTGTCTTGCCCAAGGACACAACGGACGTGACTAGGATGGTAGAAGGTGGGGATTGAACCCCAGTAACCAGCAACTCTCCGATTGCTGGCACAGCCACTCTACCAACTTCGCCACGCCGTCCCATGTTGTACTTGTTGAATTTGTACCTTATAACGTTCGACAGCTGAAGTTGTTGTTGTACAAAAATAACATGCGGTATATACTATATAGTCTATAGCCTAGCTAGCTATTTTCGAAAACCGGACAACGAGAGGATACCAAAGGCAGTGTTAAGATGGACACCACCGGGAAAACGTAAGCCAGGGCGGCCAAAGAACACCTGGTGAAGAACAGTTGAAGGGGAGCTGAAAGAGATGAAGCTTACATGGGGCGAGGCACAGAGACGAGCACAGCAGCGAGATGAATGGCGTCGAGTCGTCGAAGCCTTATTTCCCATCCGGGAAGAAGAGGATTAAGTTAAGTAAGTAATATACTATATAGTCTATAGCCTAGCTAGCTATTTTCGAAAACCGGTTTCGTTTAAATTTGCACTTAACAGTTTGGTTTTTAAAAACCTATAAACCCTATAATTTTCATGTTGCCATTCAATACATGTAGCCCTCAAATCTCTCAATATTTTATACACTTAACACTTGATCTTGTTGTTGATAACTTACGCGTCTCTTTCAGCTAACTAGCAAGCTAAACTAAGCCTGAGAAGCTTTAAAGTTCACTGAGACGAGTCTGACGCAAATAATACATTTTCGTTTTTTCACATGATACGCGAATAAGTAAAAATGCGTAAATGAAGGATTTAACGCCGACTTCCAAGCCACAACGCTCGTTAAATGCTTTTTCTGTCAATGCTGTGTTCGCTGTGAGCTGGTTTGTTTTCAACGAATTCCCGGTTGCTAGGGGATTGGTAGGCGGAAGTGACGTAGGTCCGCCCTCACCCATACTTGAATTTTAGTGTTCATTTATTTACACATATACACACACACACACAACACTCATCTACTCATTGTTGTACTTGAAAGTACAATGCTTTGTTAAGGGTTGAATTGTCCATCTTCTTTCTATTCTCTGTCACTATTTTTCTAACCATGCTGAACACCCTCTCTGATGATGCATTGCTGTGTGGCACGCACAAAAGTGCTTTCATCAAATGCACGAGAGTGTGGAATCTTCCATCCCTCCCAAGCATGGCCCAAAACCGGTCAATCCTTGCTTCCTGGGGAAGATCTTCCCTGGCAAGCAATTGGTACTCCAGTACTTGTACCCGGAGGCTGGTCAGGTCCAATCGCAGCTGCGGCAGACTTTTTTTTTGGGGGGGGGGGGCGTGGCCTCCAGCTCCGACTGAATACCGGGAGTTTGTCGGGAGAAAATCTCTGTCGGGAGGTTGTCGGGAGAGGTGCTGAATATCGGGATTCTCCCGCTAAAAACGGGAGGGTTGGCAAGTATGCTTTAGGGGTCCCGGGAACCATAAAGGGTCTCAGTCATTAAAATGTTAAAAATAAATCAGATTATTATTATTTTTTAATTATTTTACACTTACAGTAAATCTCTATATGAACTTCAAGTTGATATAAAGTAATACAAATTAAAGGCCTACTGAAATGAATTTTTTTTATTTAAACGGGGATAGCAGATCCATTCTATGTGTCATACTTGATCATTTTGCGATATTGCCATATTTTTTCTGAAAGGATTTAGTAGAGAACAACGACGATAAAGTTCGGAACTTTTGGTCTCTGATAAAAAAAAAGCCTTACCTGTACCGAAAGTAGCGTGACGTCACAGGAGGAAAGGCTCCTCACATTTTCCCATTGTTTTCAAAGCAGCGAGAGAGATTCGGACCGAGAAAGCGACGATTACCCCATTAATTTGAGCGAGGATGAAAGATTTGTGGATGAGGAACGTGAGAGTGAAGGACTAGTGTGCAGTGCAGGACGTATCTTTTTTCGCTCTGACCGGAACTTAGGTACAAGGGTTCATTGGATTCCACACTCTCTCCTTTTTGTATTGTGGATCACGGATTTGTATTTTAAACCACCTCGGATACTATATCCTCTTGAAAATGAGAGTCGAGAACGCGATGGACATTCACAGTGACTTTTATCTCCACAACAATACATCGGCGAAGCTCTTTAGCTACGGAGCTAACGTTATAGCATCGGGCTTAAATGCAGATAGAAACAAAAGAAATAAACCCCTGACTGGAAGGATAGACAGAAAATCAACAATACTATTAAACCATGGACATGTAACCACACGGTTAATGCTTTCCAGCTTGGCGAAGCTTAGCAATGCTGTTGCTAACGACGCCATTGAAGCTAACTTAGCAACGGGACCTCACAGAGCTATGCCAAAAACATTAGCTATCCACCTACGCCAGCCAGCCCTCATCTGCTCATCAACACCCGTGCTCACCTGCGTTCCAGCGATCGACGGAGCGACGAAAGACTTCACCCGATCATAGATGCGGTCGGCAGCCCGGAGATGGAGGAAGTCAAGGTGAGGTCGGCCGCTAGCGCGTCTGCTATCCATCTCAAGGTCCTCCTGGTTGTGTTGCTGTAGTCCGTCGCTAATACACCGATCCCACCTACAACTTTCTTCTTTGCAGTCTTCATTGTTCATTAAACAAATTGCAAAAGAGTCACCAACACAGATGTCCAGAATACTGTGGAATTTTGGGATGAAAACAGAGCTTTTTGTATTGGATACAATGGGTCCGAATACTTCCGTTTCAACGACTGATGTCACGCGCATACGTCATCATACATAGACGTTTTCAACCGGAAGTTTAGCGGGAAATTTAAAATTGCACTTTATAAGTTAACCCGGCCGTATTGGCATGTGTTGCAATGTTAAGATTTCATCATTGATATATAAACTATCAGATTGCGTGGTCGGTAGTAGTGGGTTTCACTAGGCCTTTAAAACAAATGTTTTATGGCTTTTCTGTCAAAAACAACTTAGTTTTTTTTATAGTAAAACTGAAATATGCAGTATTTAGTAATTAGAGCCCTAAAAGATCAATAAGGCAGGACACCATGGATTTTAATTATTTCATATTTTTGAGTAATCACAGTGAAAAGATAAATAAAAAATCACTAAATATATTTGGGATCCAAAAGGTGCCCCACTCATAAAGTGATACATTTTTATTAGGTTTTTCTTTTACTTTCAACACTTAAGTTATGAGATCAACTTCAGATATATCTGTCGATTTTATGCTGAAACTATTATTTTGTTTGTTTTATGCGCTTTTGTCAAAGAAAACTTTGTTTTTATATGGCTACTACACAATATATGCAATATTTACCACATAAAACATTTTAAAGTGAAATATTTGAAGTCATTGGAGCCCTGAAAATAATTCATTATAACATGGATTTTTTGTCATTATTTTTTTTTTTTGAGCAAATGAAGGAAGACAAAAGAAAAAAAAAGCCCGCATGGCAGCTTTTGTGTCAACATTGCAACTTTTTCTCGTTAGATTTCACCTCATTCCACTTTTTTTAATGTTCTTTTTTATTTTTACAATAGTATTTCCAGAATGTGTGGCGGGCCGGTAAACAATTAGCTGCGGGCCGCAAATGGCCCCCGGGCCGCACTTTGGACACCCCTGTCCTACACGCACTGTGTCACTTTCTCCATCCTCACTTCTCACCTCCACCCCTCGCACAACTGCAAAAATGTGAATTATTTTCTGACATAACAAATCCAACGAGGAATTGTTTGATAAGGAATATTAATATTAATATTACTTGTGTCATTAGTTTAACTCCATTTAAAGTACAATGTTGTGTAACAAATACACCACATTCATGTGCATAAATCACTACAGCAGAGAGAGGAAGGCGTCACGTCCACACTGAGCCTTGTTTGTCTGCTGATTTATGGAGGAAGGCTGCACACACACACACACACACACACACACACACACACACACACACACACACACACACACACACACACACACACACACACACACACACACACACACACACACACACACACACACATATATATATTCTTGTATTTATTACCTTCTTGAGACCTCTGAAAAATATCCACCCTTTCTAGATATATAAAGATTTGTTTTTACAACATTAATAATATATGCAAACAATGCAAATATAAATACTTTTTTTTGTTTGTTTGTTTGTTTGCAATTGTTTTTTAATCTTCATTATTTACTTCAAGTTATTACAGTATGTTTCTATATAAATATTTACTTGTTATTACATATGTTGGCCAGAGGGGGAGCACTTCAAATTTTTACACACACTTGATATTTCATATGTTGACTAGAAGGGGGGAGCACTTTTAAAAGCGACACACAGTCAATTTGAAAAATCCCTCCTTTTTGGGACCACCCTCATTTTAATACATTTCTCCACCAGGGGTGCAAATGAGACATTCTCTATTAGATGTGAAGTGAAGTGAAGTGAATTATATTTATATAGCGCTTTTTCTCAAGTGACTCAAAGCACTTTACATAGTGAAACCCAATATCTAAGTTACATTTAAACCAGTGTGGGTGGCACTGGGAGCAGGTGGGTAAATTGTCTTGCCCAAGGACACGACGGCAAGACACTTTGTAATTATTGTAATTGATTTTTCATCTTCATTATTTACTTCAAGTTATTACAGTATGTCTCTATATGCATATTTATTTTATTTTATTTATCAATTTTGGCCAAAGGGAGCGCATTTTAATTTCTTACACACACTTGTTATTACATATGTTGACCAGAGGGGGAGCACTTACATTTTTTTTACACACACTTGTTATTTCATATGTTGACCAGAAAGGGGAGCACTTTTAAAACCGACACACAGTCAATTTGAAAAATCCCTCCATTTTAGGACCACCCTAATTTTGATAGATGTCACCACCAGAGGTGCACATAAGGCATTCTCTATTAGATGCAATGGTTTTCTGTATTGGGACCATGATTTACGTTCTAACTTGTTCACCGGTCCTCATATGTGAGGTACTTTTCCTTGTTGATGTCTCAAGAAGGATAAAATACAAGAAAAAACACACACATACAAACACATATATTCTTGTATTTGTTACCTTCTTGAGACCTCCAAAAAACACCTACCTTTTTAGGACCACCCTTTCTAGATATATAAAGATTTGTATTTACAAAATTAATAATATATACATACTATGCAAATACAAAAAGCCTGTTGTGAAAAATTTCACAAGAAAAAAGGTCACAATTTCACAAAAAAAACTTTTGGCAGTATTATAATAAAAGTTGTAATTTTAGTCAACGCACGTAAAAATTTACAAGAAAAACTGAACATTTGTGCAATATTCTGAAAAAAGATGGAATTTTATTCAGTAACAGTCGCAACTTTACGAGGAAAGCTTAAAATGTTGGCAATTTTACGAAAAGAGTCACAATTTTATAAGAAAACTTAAACATTTTGGCAGTATTATAATAATAATCGTAATTTTACTTGGCAAAATTATGACAAAAGTCATAATTTTACTAAAAAAATGTTCACTATTTTACAAGAACAGAAAAATTGGCAATATTGTCAACATTTTATATGACAAATGTCACCATTATGCAGTAAAAAGTAATAATTTTTACATAAAAAAGTAATAATTTTTCAAGAAAATATTGCAATATTACAAAAACAGAAAGAATATGAGTAATTGCTCCAAATTTTATTTTTTAAAAAAAATGTCGACATTGTGAGAAAAAGACTGCTTTTAGTTATTTTTTGTTTTTGTTTTTTTTTGTTTGTAATTGTTTTTTTGTATTGTTTATTGTGAGCGAACTGTGGTGCTGAATTTACCCCAGGGATCAATAAAGTACTTTCTATTCTTTTCTATTCTATTCTATTCTATTCTATTCTTTTAATCTTCATTATTTACTTCAAGTTATTACAGTATCTCTCTCTCTCTCTCTCTCTCTCTCTCTCTCTCTCTCTCTCTCTCTCTCTCTCTCTCTCTATATATATATATATATCCATCCATCCATTTGCTACCGCTTATTTCCTTTGGGGTCGCGGGGGGCGCTGGAGCCTATCTCAGCTACAATCGGGCGGAAGGCGGGGTACACCCTGGACAAGTCGCCACCTCATCGCAGGGCCAACACAGATAGACAGACAACATTCACACTCACATTCATACATATATATATATATATATATATATATATATATATATATATATATATATATATATATATATATATATATATATATATATATATATATATATATATATATATATATATATATATATATATATATATATATATGCCCCCCGCGACCCCGAAGGGAAGAAGCGGTAGAAAATGGATGGATGGATATATATATATATAGATATATATATATATATATATATATATATATATATATATATATATATATATATATATATATATATATATATATATATATATATATATATATACACATATATACATATATATGTGTATATATATATATATATATATATACACATATATATATATATATATATATATATATATATATATATATATATATATATATATATATATATATATATATACACATATATATATATATACACACACACACACATATATATATATATATATATATATATATATATATATATATATATATATATATATATATATATATATATACACACATATATATATATATATATATATATATATATATATATATATATATATATATATATATATATATATATATATATATATATATATATATATATATATATACACTTATGTATATGTATATATATATATATATATATATATATTTATTTTTTTAATTAAGAGGATCAAAGTAAAGGATATTAAATGAGCTCAAATATACCTACAAATGAGGCATAATGATGCAATATGTCATACCGATTTTCCCGGCAGATTTCCGAATTTCAGTGCCCCTCCCGAAAATCTCCCGGGGCCACCATTCTCACGAATTTCTCCCAATTTCCACCCGGACAACAATATTGCTACACCATCCTTCACTGGGCGCCGTTTCCGGCCGGACATTAATAACGGTTACACCTCGAAGTCAAGCGAAGTCAAAAGAGAAGAAGACGAAGCAGAAGAAGAGACAGTCATGGCGACGACGAGTAAGAAGAAGTTCCAAAATGATTGGAAAAAAGAATTTCAGTTCATCCAGGACAGCTCGAAGGGGAAGGGTTATGCTGCCTGCACATTTTGTAGATCAGACTTCTCCATTGAACTTGGTGGCCGAATGGATATAGTCACTCATGAACGGTCAGAGAAGCACAAGGCGGCGGCAACGCAGCACCGGTCACAGCCCAGTATTATGGGCCACCTTGCTAAATGGAGACCCGAGGGTGTAACATATGCCGAGACAAAGATGGCTATACTGATAACTACAAGCAACATCCCGTTCTCATTTGCGGATGTTTTCAACAAATCTGTGAAGGATATGTTCCCGGATTCAGAGATCGTTCGTCAGTATGCAAATGGAAGCACAAAGGCTACTCAAATAGTGAAAGGGGAGTGTATAGGGTTGCCACCCGTCCCTTATAATACGGAGTCGTCCCGTATTTTAAGATTAAATATAAATATATATACACTACCATTCAAAAGTTTGGGGTCACCCAAACAATTTTGTGGAATAGCCTTCATTTCTAAGAACAAGAATAGACTGTCGAGTTTCAGATGAAAGTTCTCTTTTTCTAGCCATTTTGAGCGTTTAATTGACCCCACAAATGTGATGCTCCAGAAACTCAATCTGCTCAAAGGAAGGTCAGTTTTGTAGCTTCTGTAACGAGCTAAACTGTTTTCAGATGTGTGAACATGATTGCACAAGGGTTTTCTAATAATCAATTAGCCTTCTGAGCCAATGAGCAAACACATTGTACCATTAGAACACTGGAATGATAGTTGCTGGAAATGGGCCTCTATACACCTATGTAGATATTGCACCAAAAACCAGACATTTGCAGCTAGAATAGTCATTTACCACATTAGCAATGTATAGAGTGTATTTCTTTAAAGTTAAGACTAGTTTAAAGTTATCTTCATTGAAAAGTACAGTGCTTTTCCTTCAAAAATAAGGACATTTCAATGTGACCCCAAACTTTAGAACGGTAGTGTATGTATGACCCCCAGCGGGCCTTTTGAATATCTCCCTAATTCTGAGGTCTCAAGGTTGGCAAGTATGCAATATGTACATACAGCTCGCCTAAATAGCCTGTTAGCATTGATTAGCTTGCAGTCATGCAGCGACCAAATACGCCTGATTAGCACTCCAACAAGTCAATAACATCAACAAAACGCAACTTTGTGCATTCACGCACAGCATGAAACATTTGGTGGACAAAATGAGACAAAGAAGGAGGGGAAGATTTGACATGTAAACAAACTGTTGCGTCACAGCCCACACTATGGTGAGTTCAAGAACCGCCGAAATTAGTAGGACAAGACGATGTTCACCAAATAGTCTCATCAGTGAAACATACACACAAATATATTAAACAGTGGGCTTTCTAACAATTGGGAAGGTTTGTGTCATGTTTGTCCTCAAACAAAAAACATCAGTGTGTGAATGTGTGTGTGTAAATGGGTGAATGTGGAAATAGTGTCAAAGCGCTTTGAGTTCCTTAAAAAAGGTAGAAAAGCGCTATACAAGTACAACCCATTTACCATTTACCATTTATACAGTATCTATAATACGAACCTGACTTTTAGTTTTAGTAGAGTATCAGTGTAAAGGTAGAAATCATCTCCTGACTCCATGCAAAGACGCACCAGAAGCATCAAACTGTCCCAAAGGACATGTCTGCTCCCTGCCAGCGTGGGAAATGTAGATGCTGCACAGGTGGGTTGTAGTAAACAAAGGTGGTAGTCCCATATAATTGTTGTCAGACCGCCACCCCCACTTTAGTTCATTTGGCTTGAGCACCTTAGGGTCCCTTGGGAGGAGATGGCATGTGTTGACTGTTGCCACGGTTACATAACTCTTGCTTACACTGAAGCCATACCAACAAGTACTGATTTTAGTACTTTTCAACAATGCAAATCATTTAGATGTGTTTTTTTTTTGAAGAAAAAAAACAGATACATACATTTTAAAACACTGCAAAAAAGGTTCATTGGAGACTTTTTTTTGCACATTTACTTGTTTCTTTTTTTTGGAAAACTGACTTAAGGACCAAAATGTTGGTGAAGATCTGGATAACGGGGCTAACACAAAAATGTATTACTTCAGTTTGACTCCCTATGGCAGGGGGGGGGCAAGTCCAACCATAGCAGCCCCCGAGTGCAGTTCAAAGCCTGGGAGTGCTCCTGTTAGTGCTGGGCGATATGGAAAAAAATGTATATCACGATATGGATCATTTTATATCACGATAACGGTATATTGTTCACTGCTCGCTGTACATATCCTACGAAGTCAGACCTACACTGTTTCAATGTCGATTTCTCAGATGATATAATTGTTGATGACTGAAGTGCTGATATCAACCAAAACTAACCCCCCCTCCCTGTAAATAATGTAAATAATTCAATGTATATACTCTGATGATTAACTTGTGTGATGACTGTATTATGCTGATAGTATATATTTATTTACTTATTCTGGTGTTACCAATTAGTGGTCAATTGTACGGATTATGTACTGTACTGTGCAATCTACTAATACAAGTCTCAATCAATCAAAAAAAAAAAAAAAACACGATACAGCGGTGGTACACTTTCAGTTCTATGAAAAATCTAACATACATGATCACTTACCTTTTTTCTCACTTTATTTGCAAGTGAAATAAACAAATACATTTGGTATAGCAAACAACAATATAGCAACAAAACACATTTTTCAGGGTTCACTGCCACCCACACACAGCCACATGGTCACTAACACTACACAAAGCCTGACAGGACAGTTTAATAATAAACGGGATACTGCATGCATAGGTACACCTTTACACTCTATTCAGAGGTACACGGGGCGGCGTGGCAAAGTTGGTAGAGTGGCTGTGCCAGCAATCGGAGTGTTGCTGGTTACTGGGGTTCAATCCCCACCTTCTACCATCCTAGTCACGTCTGTTGTGTCCTTGGGCAAGACACTTCATCTTGCTCCTGATGGCTGCTGGTTAGCGCCTTGCATGGCAGCTCCCGCTATCAGTGTGTGAATGTGTGTGTGAATGGATGAATGTGGAAATACTGTCAAAGCGCTTTGAGTACCTTGAAGGTAGAAAAGCGCTATACAAGTATAACCCATTTATCATTTATTATTTACACTACATTGCCACCTGCCTTTACTCACATATGAACTTGCAGTGCCATCCCATGGAATTGTCCAAAATGTTTTGGTATCCTGGAGCATTCAAAGTTCCTTTCACTGGAACTAAAGGGCCAAGCCCAACTCCTGAAAAACAACCCCCACACCATAATTCCTCCTCCACCAAATTTCCCACTCGGCACAATGCAGTCCGAAATGTAGCGTTCTCCTGGCAACCTCCAAACCCAGACTGCTCCATCAGATTGCCAGATGGAAAAGCGTGACTCATCAGTCCAGAGAAGGCGTCTCCACTGCTCTAGAGTCCAGTGGCGACGTGCTTTACACCACTGCATACCACGCTTTGCATTGGACTTGGTGATGTATGGCTTAGATGCTGCTGCTCGGCCAATTGGAAGGTCACATGAAGTTTGGAGCTCTGTAACCACTGACTGTGCAGAAAGTCTTTGCACTATGCCAGGGGTCTGCAACCAGCGGCTCTAGAGGCTCTGTAGCGCCACCCTAGTGGCTCTCTGGAGCTTTTTCAAAAATGTATGAAAAATGGAAAAAGATGAGCGGGAAAAAAAAAATTGTTTTAATATGGTTTCTGTATGAGGACAAACATGACACAAACCTCCCTAATTGTTATAAATCACACTGTTTATATTAAACATGCTTCACTGATATCAAGTATTTGGCGAGCGCCGTTTTGTCCTACTAATTTTGGCGGTCCTTGAACTCACCTTAGTTTGTTTACAACTTTCTCCGACCATCTAGGACGTGTTTTATGCCACTTCTTTTTCTGTCTCATTTTGTCCACCACACTTTTAACAATGTGCATGAATGCACAAAGGTGAGTTTTGTTGATGTTATTGACTTGTGTGGAGTGCTAATCGGGCATATTTGGTCACTGCATGACTGCAAGCTAATCGATGCTAACATGCTATTTAGGCTAGCTATATGTACATATTGCATCATTATGCCTCATTTGTTGCTATATTTGAGCTCATTTAGTTTCATTTAAGTCCTCTTAATTAAATGTATATCCCATGACACATGTTATATGGCTTTTAATTTTTTGCGGCTCCAGACAGATTTGTTTTTGTATTTTTGGTCCAATATGGCTCTTTCAACATTTTGGGTTGCCGACCCTTGCACTATGCGCTTCAGCATCCGCTGACCTCTCTCTCTATCATTATACGTGGCCTACTACTAGGTGGCTGACTTGCTGTTGTTCCCAAACTCTTCACTTTTCTTATAATAAAGTTGACTTTGGAATATTTAGGAGCGAGGAAATTTCACGACTGGATTTGTTGCACAGGTGGCATCCTATGACAGTTCCACGCTGGAAATCACTGAGAGCGGCCCATTCTTTCACAAATGTTTGTAGAAACAGTCTCCATGCCTGAGTGCTTGATTTTATATACCGGGCCAAGTGATTAGGACACCTGATTCTCATCATTTGGATGGGTGGCCAAATACTTTTGGCAATATAGTGTATGATAGAAAAACGACATAAGAAACATAGATAAACACAGCAATATTGTCACGGTTTGGTTGCGGCTTACTGCGCGGTTCGTTTTCCCGGGATGCAAACGGACAACTCCGGACAGGACTTGCAGGTAGGAACATCATTTAATTCTCAAAAACCACTCAAAGAGGTACAAAAACAGAAAACTAACCGATGGAACAGGTGCCAATCGCACTCGAAACTAAACTCAGCATAGGCTAGGAGACAAGCAAAACTTACGTGACGCGAGCATGAAGCAAACAAAGAAGCCAGACCGACTGACTGGCAAAGGCACTTAAATAATGTCTCTTGATGAGCAACAGGTGAGCGTCCCGAACACAAGAGGCAGGTGCAAATAATAAGTAGCCATGGTAACAAACTCAGGAGGTGCACAAACAGGAACTAAAGGGGTCCAAAACAAACAGAAAACACAAAACATGATCCGGACCACGGATCACGACAAATATTAACGTTAGCTGCCACACATACCTTGGGCTATCGCGGCTCCGGTGTGATCCTCTGGGAAATAAGTAGTTTGCACGCAGCGATAAAAAAAGCCAGACTGACGAGCTACCCCCTCGTTCGGGTAGGAGTTCGTCCTGGGACTTTGTCTCTGCTGATTGTGCGGGTTGAATGGTAAATGGGTTATGCTTGTATAACGCTTTTCTACCTTCAAGATCCTCAAAGCGCTTTGACACTATTTCCACATTCACACATTCACACACACATTCACACACTGATGGTGGGAGCTGCCATGCAAGGCCCTAACCACGACCCATCAGGAGCAAGGGTGAAGTGTCTTGCTCAAGGACACAACGGACGTGACGAAGTTGGTAGAAGGTGGGGATTGAACCAGGAACCTTCAGGTTGCTGGCCCGGCCACTCTCCCAACCGCGCCACGCCGCCCCAATTCAATTAATTTTTCCGCCAGTGGATGGCCTACCCGTCCTGTCTCCATGTTTGCTTACAATGATCCCCTCATGTGTGTAACCCAGGTAACCCGCAACGCAAGAGGGCACGTAAAGTGGCGTCATGTCGTAAAATCTAAAGTGACATGCGAGCCTACATGTCAACGCATCCTTTTCTTTGTAAGAAAATATTGTTTTCTCTCCCGTGTGACAGCAAATACACTTACTGAATGTGCAATTATTGTTGTTGTTACTATCAACCATCTGATGGCACAAGCCCTATGGATAAAATACAGCCTATCGCTTGAAACGATAAAAACAGAAATGGCACGATAGACATTTTTCTCTCGTGCCCACAAATATGTATCGTCATATCGACCAGCACCAGCTCCTGTTGTATTGAGGAACTTTGGACACTGTAATCACTTTGGCAGATCATTGCACTGACGTTTGAACCTGGCTAGCAAACATAGAACACTGGGGTCCAAACTGGGGATTTACGTAACAGACCTTCCTCAAGGACCCTGCATTAGGTCCTCTCATTTTTGATAGATACCATTTTTTTTCTTGATGTGATTGATCTAACTCAGGTGTTGCTGTAGCAATTGTTTACTTTAAATGCAGTCAGAAGTGATTAGTTCTACTAGTAGTTCCATTTTAGGTCCTCTTTTTCGTCATTTGGGTTATTCAACCGGTGGCCCACAAATTCACAGTGACATGTTATTTACATGTGCTCATGGATGTGTTGTCAATACCTCATAAACTATTTTAGAGTAAACAGGAAGGATCTGTTTAAAATCCAGTGGTGCCAAAGCTTACACAAACTACAGAATAGGACATTCGTCGAGGCAGGAGACATCTTTTTACAGGAACTCATTTTTATTTGGGGTTATTTTTGGATTTAAACACGTGGATGGCAATAGTTTAGGACTGTGCCAGACGTAACGTGATACAATTAGCAGCTTGTCATTATGTGGGATTGTGTTATAGTGTGTGCGCGCTCATTAGTTGCCAGATGGTTTGTTTACTCGCATCCGATTCAGGCCAAATTTCACCTCCAGTGAACTTTGCATTGACAGGAAGTGTGTCGCAGTTGAAGCGGTATGCAATAAGAGTCAATCAACCAGCTGCACGCCTTCTTTCAACTGGCTTTTTCCGAGAATAATGTGGAGGTGAAAGTTGAAAACAACACTTTGACCCCAGCAGACAAACATCATGGCGCACTAGAGTGACCTTTTCATGGCTTCCACAGAAGCAGCGTGTAGTTGCAGGACAAGTTTATCCACTTGAGTCTCATTTCTTTTTAGAAGCGTATCTTCCTGCTGCCAGCAAACACTTCATCAGGTTAACAAACAAAATTAGGCACCCTCTGAAAATAAATAGCAGCTCTGGGGTGTGCAAAGAACTACGAGAAACAGAGTAAGCTCTTCCCTAAACCACGATATAACCTGCATTAAACGCACATTTTCATGCTGCTGCAGCCCTACCGAGAGGACTTTAGTTCTTTTCTAAGACTGTTAAAACATGTGAGATTCACGGGCAAAATACGGGCCAGGGGCCTCATATTCACAGAGATACGCGGCTTTCCTACTAAATATGGACGTACGATCAAATCCGGAAAATGGCGTACGCCAGTAAAAATTCTGATGAATGAAAGTTTTTGCACGCACAAATCAATGCACTTTGTTACTTTTTCGCACACTCTTGGCATTCTCTTGATGAGCTTCAAGAGGTAGTCACCTGAAATGGTTTTCACTTCACAGGTGTGCTTAAAGCTCATCGAGAGAATGCCAAGAGTGTGCAAAGCAGTAATCAGAGTAAAGGGTGGCTATTTTGAAGAAACTAGAATATAAAACGTGTTTTCAGTTATTTCACCTTTTTTTTGTTAAGTACATAACTCCACATGTGTTCATTCATAGTTGTGATGCCTTCAGTGACAATCTACAATGTAAATAGTCATGAAAATAAAGAAAACGCATAGAATGAGGAGAAGATGTGTCCAAACATTTGGCCTGTACTTTACATCGCCAAAAAAGACGAGCGTTATAGTACTCGGTAAAAGTTTTTTTTATTTTTTTATTTTTTTTAAAGGCCAAAAATAGATAGTATTACTTTCTTTTTCTTTTTGTCCTGTCCAGCTTCTCAGGCAAATCATATAGTTGATGTAGATGCCCGTATCGGCTGTTCAGATTTACGTTACAAAAGAGAAGTGTAGGATACTTCTCTTGTTGCCTTATTTGTATTTTACTTTATTAAATGTATTTATATTATCATTTGGTGCAGCCGGGCCGGAGCAGGAGGGGATACAAAAAGAAGACAAAGACTAGAGGGGGATTAGACAGAGAGACAAAAACAACAACAGCAAACACAACAATAAATGATAAATAAATGATAAATGGGTTATACTTGTATAGCGCTTTTCTACCTTCAAGGTACTCAAAGCGCTTTGACAGTATTTCCACATTCACCCATTCACACACTGATGGCGGGAGCTGCCATGCAAGGCGCTAACCAGCAGCCATCAGGAGCAAGGGTGAAGTGTCTTGCCCAAGGACACAACGGACGTGACTAGGATGGTAGAAGGTGGGGATTGAACCCCAGTAACCAGCAACAAACTCGATTGCTGGCCCGGCCACTCTACCAACTTCGCCACGCCGTCAACAACAACAACAACAACAACAACAATAGAGCAACATCAGCAAATACGATATGTACAAATATGATGGTAAAAGTAATAGCAAAGAAGCAGTTAGTGAAATAAATAATAATACAGAAATGACAATGAGCATTATTACTCTACAAATGGAGCAATACAAATACCAATAGAAATAGCGCTATTGATAATGAACAATACCAATACAATTTACCTCTATTATCAACAATACAGTTGTTCAAATGCAACAATACATATACGTAATGATAACTAGAGATACAAAAGAATACAGAAAAATGGAGGGGAAGAAAGAGGAGCAAACTATATTAACCTTGTAGATTGTTATAGTAACAATAGGTTAAGCTTTGTCAGTGTGCCGTGTGTTACCTAGTTTACTCTAGGGCTACAACGTTAATACATGTTTGATGAAACGTGATTATGTGCATGAGTGTATGTATGTATATGTACTTGTATATGTAC